>NW_020956210.1:82211-183299 GCF_003031625.1 Empidonax traillii
TATCACTTGCTAATCAGTAAAGCATTAAAGAAAGTAGCTTTACTCTACTCAGTTTATATTTGCTTTTAATAAAAATTTGTTGGTATCCGATCCAGAGTGTGAGCCAGCAAATGTGGAGATGGGACAGTAGTTGAGTTATTCTGAGGCTGAGCTGGAGAGGGGAGAAGGAGCAGCTGCCAACAAAGCCAGTCATTTGTGGCATAGTTCCTGTGGAAAAGAGGCAGAAACTGCAAGATTTGGAGTTTACTGCTGATGGCATTTAAAAACCTGCTCTAGTGACCCAGACTAAAGTAAGCGGTTTCCAGCATTCTGGCAGTCACAAAACACAGTTTGTTAAACCACAAATGAGTCTCCGTATGGACAGATGGCAGGGTTAGAAACCTGAGGTTACACTTCTCTTGGAAGAGATGTATATCACTCAGTATGGCAGAATGTGTACCCAGGACAATGTACAAAATATTAGAAATTTGTCAGGACCTTCTCTAATTGCCTAAGGATGTCTCCTCCTCTCTTCTTACAGTATTAAAATTTTCTTACCTGCTGCTTTTCTTTAATTTCAGCTTCAGTGCCTCAATCCAGTAATTCTTCTCCCCTTTTTTTCTGCTTCACTTCTCATTCTTCTTTTCATCTTCCTCACAAAAAAAGTAGGTTTATTATATCCAAATTTAGGCACATCCAAGACTTCCATCATGAAAAGTCTAGCTACAGGATTTTTTTATTCTAGTTTTAAGGTCACGTCTATATATGTTATGTGAATATGGGAAATATTCATGTGAATATGGGAAAGCTCTGTTTCTCTCACAGTAGCTCAAGCATTAATTTCTTTGTGTGTGACAAAAAGGCATCTATTTGCTGTGATTTCAAAAAAAAAAAAAAAAAGACTACTTGTCTGTCTTTGAAAAGCTGATTCCTGTCTGAGATTTTACTTATAGGAGCTTAGCATTTTCAAAAGCCAGTGTAGTTGTCATAGCTTCTCTAGGTTTACTAAATTTTTGTTCCGTGCCCTTCTTAACATCTATAGCATCTCATTCCAGGTGGAGTCCATTGCATCCATAAACACTTGCTTCAGTTTTCCCTGTTTGGTAAAAGACATTTGATGGCCTTATCGAGGAGGAAACTTTATTGAATTTGGAAAAAGGCAGTTAAGGTGCATTAGGTCAGGGATAAATATTACTGTGATTTCTACAGTATCCAGTTACATCTCATGCATAGCTAAGGGGCTTTAAGACTACATTTAGGCTGGGACTCTACAAGCCTAAGCAGAAGAGGAAGGGGTCCTCTTGCATACAGGCCACACCTCTATAAAATCATCATCATCATGGCTAGGCTTCGTGAACGAAGATTTGAGAAGGGCTCTACCCACGCTTGCTACAAGCGCGCTGATGGATAAAAAGGCCAATGCGAGATAGACAAGTCCGGTTGCAGAACGTACAGCAGAAAGACTCCCCAGGTGATATCGACGAGACATGATTCTTTCTGCGCTGTCTTTTCTCCTTGAGAGTGATCCTGTGTGTGTTCTCAAAAGCAGCAGCAGCGTTATAGATGTTGTGTTTCCAGGCCTCCCGATTGGAGGCCAGGGTAGACCAATGGTGGTGATCAATATGGCCAAGGCTGAGGGATTGTTTCAGGCAGTCCTTGTATCTCCTCTTCAGGACTCCGTTTGTTTCCTTTTTAAGTTAGAATAGGGAGGATCTCTTAACACCAGAAAAAACCTTTAATAATTGAAATTTGGATAGAAAGGTTTGTCTTCTTTGTACCTGGAAGCAGAAATCAGTGCACACAGAGTTCTAATAAGCGCTAACAAAAATTAACTGCTGTGTGTAAAGTCTGTGAATATTTCTTAATTGTAACATAATGTGTAGTCTTTAAATGCCATTTTCCTGGCTTGTTTAGCTTTTTGTAGGCCTCAGCTGAGCTGTAAGTGAATAGATTTTGCTTCTTTACAATGGGTCTCAGAATTATGCCTATTCAGCAGCTTGTATTAACTGGTTCAACATGAGCTGCCTCTTCAATAAACATACAAAAAGCCTGACCCAGACTAAATCAATTTTAAAAAAGAAAAACTTTAACGCTGTGTTTCCTGTTACATGCTTAGGATTGTCTTTGGTTGCTTATGATCTTGCTGTATTATTTACCAACTGTTGTATTCTGCACCACCTGCCAAAAGGTTCAGATGGGATAGTGAAGTTGTTTTCAGAAGAGGGAAGCACTTAAAATCATAACCCCGACAGTAAATTTCAGCTGGTAAAACATCGTTTATGCTAGAGGTACAGAAGTCATTAATTTGACTTACTCTGTTTTCCTGATTTTATTTGCTACAAGGATTTCAAAAGCTGCAGAATCAAGAAGGCTGCAGGGTTTATACAAAGCATGTATGCTTAAGATTAAGCCACTTTTGCTACAGTTTAGCTCTCATCCTTCTAGGAAGTATACAACTAATAAATTGGAAGCATACTTAGGAAAATTGTTGATATGGAAAAGCAGGAATGAGTGCTTATGTAAATGCCTGTACATAAATTTGTTGATATGGGAAACCAGAAATTAATGCTTATATAAAAGCCTGTATGTATATTGCCTATTTGGGAAAAGGTTATTTTTTTATCTTGTATATAAAACTGACATGGTGTACTTTCTGAAAGCAATAGTAAGTTAGTCAAAAAATCAAGGCATTAATAACTAATCCTTATATCGTACATCTGTGTGTAAAATAGGTGTTTCTTGAAATGGGTCATCTATAGAAACAGTTTGTTTGCTTGGATATCAAAAGTGATCTAATGGGTCAGAAGAAGAGTTTTGTATTATATATAGGAGATTGTTAATAGTAGGAACAGAATGAAAATGTGAATTGTTATGTCAAAGTATTAGGCTGTAACATCCCAAAGGAGAACAAAAAAAAGATATACTGGACAAATGTTATCATGGCTAGGCTTCGCGAACGAAGATTTGAGACAAATGTTATACCACCAATTAAATGCACCAGGACCTTGTGTTTAAATAATACCCCTATGTATTTTCCTGCACCTAAAAATTTGTGTCAAAGGGTGATTTTGTTGTGGTTTATGTTTAAATAAATAAACTGGTGAGGGGATGAAAGCCATTGTCGCAATGGGAGTTTCAGATTGGTGCATACAGATACATTTTCTTAAGGAATTTGGTTTACAAGATCACAATTGTGCTGAATTAGCCTAAGGGATATAGTTTTAGGTGATTTTAACAGAACTTATCAAGCTGCTCATAAAAGAAGAAATAAAAAATGTTCTTCACTATGAAGTACAGGAGAGAAGAATCCATTATGCAGGTGAAATTAGTATCATATTCTGTTTTATATACATAAGCAAATTTCCTAAAATATGTAATTTGATGCTTTTTTTTCAGTAATATTTCACAAAACGTACATTTCAGTATTTACTTGTATTAGACAAAGTATGTAAATAGGCACTGGGTCATACAATAATCTGCTGTGGTGTTTTTTTAAAAGAACTGCATTCATACTGGTGAAATAATGCCTTAGAAAGAATAATAAAAGGCACAGTTTTTGTGGTTAGATCTCTCTATGTGGAAAGTTGACAAACACATTCTTGAGTTTTAAGAAACCACATTTAATTTTGAAATACCACTACTGACATAACAGATTTTCAGTGTATTTCTACTAAGCGTTTAAGAAAGTTATAGGGGCTACTGAATAGTGCCATCACATTGCCTCACCAGGAATGACTTGATCAAAATGGCTTTCCTGTCATCCACATGCCTCTGTGGGTACATAAGATTAATTACTTAATTTTCTTAATTGCTGACATACTCTGTTGGTGACAATGGCAGTGTATGAGCAGTTTCAACTGTGTTTAGATTTGACCAGCATTTGGATTGCACTTTGAAACAGGTTGCATACCTATACTTACAGACTGCATACAGTGTGTACATCACAGTTGGGGATGTGCTGCTTTAATCCTTATTTTATATTTATTATTTATTATTTAATCCTTTGTTATTAACATCAACGATTAAACAGATTGCAGAATTATGAAGTTCTTTGTGAAGACAGCAGCTATGTATTAAATAATTCTGGCATAAGACAGCAACCTAGAACAGAACATTTGATTGGATGTCATATGTAAATAAGAAGCTTAAGCTTTAAAGTAGATGTATGAAATCAATAAAAATAGACTAAAATTTATGATCATAATTAATTGCTCCCTTTACTGGCTTGTTTTGAAATGCACTGATAAATTTAATTGTGAATTTTTATTATAGTATTAAGTGAGCAGTGCTCAAAAAGCTGTATTGTTCCCAGTGTACAAAGGGCAAGGTAGATTTTTTTAATATTTCCTAGTGCTTATTAGCAGAAGATAAATGTAGTAGAATACTCCTCTGATACTGGTTACTGATAAAACTGAATGGTCTCAGCAGGCCCCCCTTATCTAATAGCTCTTGAAGTTGAGTCTGACTGTTTCCAAAACTCAGCTCAAGATTGAAATATTCTGTAAAATTGAATATGGTAGAATTTGGAAGAATCCACAAGGAATGTGGTTCACTCAAAAATGCTTTTTTCCTCACTTTTCAGAAGCATTTTAATTAAAAAAGCACTATACTGAAATTCCATGGATTAAATTATTAATTAAAAGGATTTTTTTCCCATCATCTTGCAATATTCTTTTTAATTTTTATTCTGTGATAAGTTTGAACACTGGGAAGATTGTGTCATAATGATTTTCTGGGTTATACTGATACATAGGTGTTCTTTTTGAGGACTTGATGTGACATCCTTTATCTATTCAGTAGATATGAATCAGTCCTGCTTCCCCATAAGGCTACTCATATGGACCTGATTTTTGGGAGTGCAGTGAAGACTTATATCAACTTTGGTGGATCTGGCTAAATTTAGGAATATACCCATTTGCATATTTCACATTGAATTCCATAGGAAATAGGCAGCTGGCTGTTTCTGAAGATCTGGAATGAAAATAATGATTCGATGGAGGCAAGAGTGGCAAAAATGACATATTAAATTTGTGTCTTAATGAATATCTGATTGGTCTGATTTTGGCCTATGCTGATTATTTTTCCTTTTTCTTTGGTATTACAGGAGAGCACTAAATCTAGGAATACTTCGAGACCCTGGATCAGAGGTTGAAGACAGACAATATCAAATAGATCTTCAATCTATCAACATTGGCACTGCTTATTGGAATCAGTTGAAACCAGAGAAAGAAAATGGAAAAGGAGGAGTTTTGACAGAAAGTGAGAGAAATTCTCAAAATCCAGCACTTGAATGGAACATGGCCAGTAGGTAGGGATTTTTAAAAAAACTTGTTATTTTCTGACATTACATAGCACAGACACTATGTGCACAGACACAAATCACTGACAGTATATCTGAATTAAATAATTCATTGTTGGGTTTGCTCTACATTACAAGCACATTTCCATGGAGTTTTCGATTACACATTTGAATTGCATATTACTGTTATTGTTACTGTAGTTACTCTCCAGTTCTTGTGTGCCTTTGCTTCCATTATAAGTTCTTCCCTGAGTGACTTACTGTCTGGCCATAAAAATAACCCCAGGGCTGAGGCTTCAGCTTCTCAGTCTCTACAAGCGATGGGAGGTTTTGGTTTGGGTTTTTTTGTTGGTGTTGTTTTTTCTGGGTTTTTTTAAACTTCTTTTGTTTGTAATTTAACAAAGCTTGAGTAAAACCAGCTTAGACATTTCTAAATTAGTGGAGGATAAAGTAGAACATTTCCTATTGATTCTGAACTGTTTTTTGCACTTCTGTAACTAAAACCAGATGAATTTTGAGAATGAGATATTTCAACTAAGTCTCCTTTATTGTTTATTGTATGATATGTGCACGCAAAGCCCCACCCTCTGCTTAAGCAGGGTTGAGAGATTCAGCATGCATACACTTGCATGCTGTTTTAAATTTTAAAGTTTTCAAATATAAAGTAGGGGGGGTTAATTGGTAATTTGTGATGATTTGAAATTTTTATTTTAGTTGTAATGTAATTTTTTCTACTTAAGAATTCATCCAAGTAGTTTAAAACTGAATTTTTACAGACTGTTTAGCAGTCCAACAGGAATAAGATCTGATGGCCAAGAGCAAGCTTTCGAAAGTAGTTTAATGGATTTACAAGTGTTTCTGCTTGGAGATGCCTCTTTGCCTACACATTCAGTTATTTATTTTCATTTATATCTAAGTTTTATGTATTTATATATATTTATATCTAATTCATGCAGAAATAATCCAATTTTTATTAAATGCATGCATAATTTTTTGGTTCCTAAGACAGGATTCCTATCTGAATTGAAGGATGAGTTCCTAAAACTAATATAGAAAAACAAGCAGAATCATAATGAAATAACTATTTTTGGTTTAACTTTCTGAAAAAGGGGAGATGAGAGGACTCAGATTTTTCTGAAAGCGAGGCAATCTGTAGCAAAGGCTACATGAGGATGGCACACAGACTGAGCTTTGTAAGTGATGTATTGATGAAAGGTCAAGAGGGCAAATAAGCTCATTCTGGAGGAGAGCATGCAGGAAAAAGCTGTGATCAATAATAAATTCCAGTTTATCATTGAAAGTAGAAGGCAGGAAAAGCAGATCTAACCTAAGTAATGATAAAACCGCAAGGAGTGACAGCAGTATCGATAAAAATTTAAACACAGTAATAGTTTCTGTTCTTCATTTATAAGATCATGTGGTTCTTTCTTGCCTTTTAACTATTTACTTATTATTTTTTAAACTCATAATTCCAAACATGTTTTTTATTTTAAATTCTTAGCCTTAAAAATGTCTATGACCTCCTAGTCAGGCCTTCAGGTTGGACAAGTTCCTCACGAAGTTCTTTGTCACAAAATTACATGTGTCCACTGGAATATCTTGAAAAATACGATTATAATGATCTCCAAAGGACTTGTGGCCAATTTGCAAGTTAAGCTAACATAGCAAAACCAGCCACTGAGGAGATGGCTTTCGTTTTCCTTCCCACTGGTGACTGAAACCCTGTTGCCAGCACACTTTGGTCTGAACTTTATGGTTATAGATTTAGATAGGAAATTTGGTGGGATTCCTGAAAAGCTAATAACATAAGGGAAGCAGCTATTACAGACAATCTGAGTTCTCTCTTTTTTTCTTTTTTTTTCCTTTTTTTTTTTTTCTTTTTTTTTCTGTAACTGCTTGGACATTCTTCTTTTCCTCACCAGACTTCCAAAATAAAATGTCATTAGAATGTATTTGACAAATAAGTATGTGGGTTTTAAAATTGCTTTTGAATGCATCATCTACTTGGGTTTTAATTTATATCAGTTGGAATTAAATACATTAGCTTTTCGTTTCTGGTATGCAATTACAGTATTTTAATTCCAGCTTGAATTTGTTTTCAAGAAAAAGTATGAGTGCTTTCTTGTCCTTTTAGCTTTAAATTTTACAGATTTAGTGCAGTTTTTTCAGGATGTTCCCATTTTGGTTTTTATTTGGCAGTCAGTTTTTCTGTGTCTGGTTTTATTTTATGATCTGTGGAAGTGCTGTGATGAGAACTGGAAGAACCTGCACTGAACTCTGCCATCCACTGCAGTATTTCCAGCATGCACCAAGAGGGAGGCTGCATGATGTTTTACATGGTGCTTACTGTTTTCAGTAAGGGATTAAGTTTACCTTAAGATTTCCTGCAACTATCACAGAGGCTTTGTTCTTTAACCTTATTGTGATACCATTTTCTGTTTTATTTCTTTAAGTTCCTTAAACATGTTAAACCTAGAACTGAATAATAGATGAATTATTTTTGCCGAATTAGTTTAGGGTTAATTTCTTTATTTGGTTTTAATGTACTTCTATTTGTTTTTACCCAGTGCTATGCTGTATTAGGATCACCTGGTGTACAGATCCTTTTTGGAAATCCTTTTTCTCATTTTTTTAGTTCTTAGGTGCTATGTGGGGCAATACAGAATCCAGTCTTTATCCAAGTATTTCATAGTTACTTTACAGAAAACTTCAGAATAGATACCAGCCATTCATTTTCCATTCCCATTTCCAAAAACATTATTTCAAAATTAAGTCTCAAAAATTCTGAAATAAATTATGTTGTAATTTAGTCTACTGGGTTGAAATCTGGTCTCACTTTAAAAATTTGCATGAAAACCAAATCATTCTAACTAAAAGATCTATGGATATCACACAAATAATTGAAGGTTTTTGGCATTATTTATCATTTAAATCTTCACATTTTCCCACCATTTTTTCTGGAATTCAGTACTTCTAGTACTTAATATCCCATGGGGATGATTTTTTTTTTTTTTCAACCTTTATGTTGTAGTTTGGAAAGCAAGCTGCCATACTTTGACACTAAGTTGTTGAATACTTGAAGATGTTTAGTGTAAAATTCTTCAAGAGGGGTGATAGTGAATGCTGGAGTGATGCCTCCTGTGTCTCTGCAGGTCACCCCAAGAAGAATGGGGGAACTGGGAAACTCTGGTAGTGTGGATGCTATCTCACAGAAAATGTCCAAATGCCCTGCTGTACTGAGGATCAGGGATCATAACTCTTTCCATTATGAAATGTTTATACTTCACTGTAGATGTTATAAAAAGCTCCCTAATGGTGTAATATATAAAAAGAATACTGGAAACAGTCAGACAGTTCTAATAAGGTTATGTACAAATGAAACCTGTCCACATTTATTCCCTTTACCAAACAGCATGTGGGGAACTGGGAGTACTTAACCAAAAGAAGTTTTCTTGATTGAAAACTGCTTTTTCAGCTTGCAGATCTCCTCCTCCCTCTCCTTCCACTCAATGGAAAAAACAACAGCCCTGAAGGAAATCAAGAAATATATCCTCTCTTGAGGCCTCGCCCCCATCCCTGTGCCGTCCTTCTACAGCTCCCAGCAGCAACTTCTGCTTCCTGCAGCCTGAATAAACTCTGTTTAGAAAAAATAATAATAATTGAGCTTAAAAGCATTACTTCTCTGTGTGGTAATGAATTGAGTGTGGCAATATACTGTGTTACAGTTTTGTCCTTGGCATACCACCATCTGGAACAGCTCTCTGGGACTCTCGTTGAGTGCATCAGGGAGCCAATGATCAGTTGTCCAAAATTGAGCAAAATACCACTGCAAGGATCCTCAGAAAGGTTTCCTGCAGATTTTGCTTTGAATAGTTTTCATTTTCATGCTTTTTTGGAAAGTTCTTGGCAGCTTGCCAAGTTCTAATAAGAAGGACCAGAAAAAACTGATCTGTAGATCCATGTGTATGGAAGTAAGGGCATTCCCTTGAATATTTTGAAATAAAATGCAATGCATTTTTATTCAGTGCTGTATTGTAGTTGCTTCCGTTGTACCTGAACTTGGGCTTGTATTCATACTGTACAAAGCCTTACTCAATAAGACGGAGCATGTTATTTTTTATGTTAATCCACAGCAAAGAAATGTCACACGGCATTCTTAATATAATGAAAATTAGCTTTACTGAGCAATATATTATAAAAATAGTAATTCTGTACAGCCAGATGATGTAAATTTGTTTGTTATCGAATTTCGGTCATTAAATAGTCCTTAAAATATTGCTATGCTATTTTACTGTTCCGCAACATGTCTTTGCAACACCTCGGAGAGCTGAAAGGATGTTAATGACTCATTAATAGCCAGATATCCTAATACATTGTGAATCAGAGATTAACTGATTTATACAACTACATGGGAAATCTGCATGAGAAAAATCTTTTATAAGTCCTAAATTAATATGCTAACATAAGTAACATCTTTTGAGGTTTTGTATGCCTCACACTACTAGAGATCACTTTGATTATATGGCCTATTTCATGCCAATACATTTTTTTTCTTTTTAACATCACAAAATTTTCCATGAGAAGTCATCTTTCTGTGTAAATTTAGTAAATTTACACAGGTAGTAAATTTACATGGTGCAAACATGCTCAGTTGTCATTCATATATTGAATGTATACAAGTTTCTTCTTGATCTATGAATTTTTAAGTATATAAGGTCTCAAACTCTAGATTCAATAAGGTATCACTTAAAAAATACATAATTAGGTAAACATTTCCAAGTTTTACATCTAGGTTATGTTTAGCTGTTAGTGGCAATGTTTGTTTGTTTGTTTTGATTAGTGTTTTCCACATAAGAAGCAAACTTATAATCCTACTTGTGCATTTTCTCAACTTATCCAGTCTCACATCCTCGCCCCTCCTTAATTAGTGCAACATCATCTCTTTGGCAGTTTTTCCTCCTTGTATGAGCTCAATATGCTTCTGAGAGGATATAATCAAACACTGATGATTTGATTTGATGTAATCAAATGTTGTTGCATCCATTGCAAAATTCCATTCTTCACAGTTTTTTTCTCTCCCCACATTTTTTGTCATATTAATCATTAGATATGCCATTGCTTTCAAGGTACTTTCAGGCCTCTAGGTCTATCCATTTCCCCTTATGTGTTTTCTTTCATTTGCTTTGGCATCTCTACACTCACTGCTCATCAGACCTCATCGTAGCAGTTACTGCCTCATTCAACTCTTCGAAGAAGCACTTCCTTGCTCACTCCTAGGGTAACCTGTGTATTGTAAAGGCATTTCCTGTGAACATTCACAGAGTTATTGTCGTATTTTCTTCCAAAAAAATTATTTTCTATTATACTGTAATATAAAAACTCATAAGACAGGTTGCCACTGGATATCATTACCTATGGTGCTGATAGTGCTTTGGTTTACTTCCCTGTCTGTGAGTATGTTTTTTCTTATACTTAAATTGCCTCTGCCTTGGAGGACAGAGACCGTTTTCATCCTGTGCTTTTACAATGTGGATCTGTGGTCTATAATCAGAGTTCATGTTATTGTGCCGATAAAGCCCAAATTCAGCACTAAGGCACCTCCAGGCCTTATCACAATTGCTTAACTGCCTTGTTGCTTTGCGTTAGCATATGGTCTTTCAAATGCACTTACTTTTAAGTGTACATGATCAACTGCTTTAACATCTCTAAAAATACTAGCTTTTCCTTTTTTTTTTCCAAGACAAATATATAACAGATGCATAAATGAACCATGGAATGAATGTGCTGCAGACATAGAGCCATCATTACGCTCTTCACAATCAAGTTTTTTCATAAGCTCATGTGGCGTACACCTGTGTTAAGTTAACGTTGCGCTTAGGTGCAGTGTGGAAGACTTAATAATTCAAAGTGGAATTTGTTTCTTTGTTCCTTTTCTGCTCTTTCTCATATCCTTTCCCTTCATTATTTACTGTGCTCTGTTTGCCTTCTGTTTATACTCACAATTATTTTGCTAATACTTGATTTGACTGAGGTTCAAATTCACCAACAAGAAATGCAGAAAGTAGTAAGTAGAGTAGGTCAGGGGTAGCACTCAAGGATGATTTAAAAAATAAAATAAATATCTAATCAATATATCTTGCCAAAAAAAAGGCCTTTAAGATGCAGTGTACTGGGTATCTACTAAAATGGCATATGAAACTTAAAAAAATGGGAATATGCATGAGCTGGAAAATAATTTGAACAATGATTGAAGAGAGCCAGTTGAGGTTTTGGAGTACAAGTAAGTTGCTTTTACAGCTCTCTTTCATCATTTAAATCATAATAGCATTTTTATGCCGCTTCAAGTGGAAGGTTTCTAATGTGTATTCTTTCACAGAATTCTTCTACTACTTTGCTTTTTCATTTTCCTCAACAAAAGGAATTTCTTTCTTATCCTGTTGAGAAAGGGAAATAGGAATTGGGTAGAAAGGCATCTGGTTTAAATCTGAAATTTAGGTGATGGCAGGGAGAGAAACATTTGTAGAACTCCAAAATCTAAGACCATTTTCTCAAGTTGAAGATGTTAACTAACCACTATCAGGTCTACTTTCTAGTTTGGGGTTCTAAGTAGACTAACTTTCCTTTAAAAGCCATCATTAGAGGTCAACACAGCTACAGCTGACCAAAATGTTAAAGCTTTTAATTAAGGTAAGATGGTAGTCCATCACTGGACATGGCAAGATTCAAGGTAATACAGAAGTGTAACTGATATGCTGATGAAGAATTCTGCATAGATCTATCTTCTTCTTCTCTAGGGCACTGTAGTTTGATCTCTTAAATTGCATCATTTCATAGTTGCTAATTTTCTATTTTGTAAGCATAGGAAAACTTACATCAGACCAATAACTTTTTATGCTTTTCAGAGTTCTCCTTGGTGAAATGCAGTTATTTAATGTTTCTGCAAATTATAATAGTTTTTGATAGTTCTTTTTACCTACCTTGATGGAAGGGATCTCCCAGGAATTTGAACTGTGTCCTCTTTTAGAGGCTGAACACCATCTTGATCTCATTTTTTTCCCTCATCAGAGGCTCTCAGATGGCATTTTGTGCCAATAGTTTATTTGACCTGACCCAGAAGATTCTGGCTATTTGGAATGTGTTGTCATAATCTATTAGTGATCCATCTATGGATAGTTGTGCCTCTAGGCTTACCATTTGGTTAAAAGGGGGAAAAAAAACCAAACCAAAAAAAAAAAAAAAAAAACCCCACCAAAAAAAAAAAACACCACAAAAAACCCCAACAAAAACCCGAAACTAAATACCCAACTGGAAAACAAATGCAATTATCAAGTTTAATGGCTCAAATACTCTTGGTAAGTAAATGTTTATATTTAGGTGGAAAGGTACCAACTAAGAACAACCAGAACAAGACAGAAGCATTGGAGAAAGACTGACATCCTTTCATTTTCCAGTCATTTAAAACATCTTAGCCAATCGTTTTAAATTTAATGTATGAGTCCTAGAGTGCGTGGGATTTGCTAGTTTAATTTTTCATGTATTTCTTTTGTGTTGGTTATGTTGTGTGCAGAATTTTTCAGTGAAGAGTTTTAATGCATGAGTTCAAATATTATGAAGGCTTCAGGACAGCTATTTATAAAGTGAAAGGCAAGTTCGGAGAATACTGATAATGAAGTTCACATCTTTTTAAAAGTTATTGAGTATACTGTGTTAAACAGGAGAAGAAGCAGTGCCAAGTGTCAAACTTGTCTACCTGGAGATAGGTTGTGGAATGAAATATTTAGACATACTTTTCCTGTGAAATGAAGGTAGAAGTTTACCTTCAGGATTGGAATTAGCATGACTTATGATAATGATACTTAATGAATTTTTAGGTAACAATTAAATACCAAACTGGTATTGAAGAAGTTTTGTTCTACATGCTGTATGTAAAGAATAATATGGGAAGTTTGCCCCTTGACAATTTATAATGTAATTCCATCTTTCTTTCCTCTTTTCTAGCATAAGGCGGCATCAGGAAAGGAGAGCTATTCTAACTCCAATTTTAACAGATTTCACTGTCCGAATAACTGCAGCTCCTGCGATTATTTTTACCAAAATCGATGCTGCAGAGAATTTACACCCAGAGGTCAGTACAAAATATCAACAGAAATAGCATAACTTTTAGTATGTGGATAATCTTAATATTCTACCATTCCACCATTGGAAGTGTCCAAGTATGTTTTCAAATACAGAGTTTGCCAACTAGGAAAAGGTCACTAGCTGAAATGTTCTTTCTCTGCTGGAGAAAGAATTTGTGTATAGCATTTGATATTAAAGGTAGTCTGTCTAGAGCTAGATAAACCTATTTGCAATTCAAAAACGGGAATCTTTTAACAATTTCCAGCAACATTTTTTAAAAGTTGGTGATGGAAAAATGTTGAGAAGAGCTGCTACAGTACACCATTATAAAACAAGCTTCACAAGCTTCTTGTAAAGAAACCTGAAATGCAATCCATAGATTATCTATAAGAAGAAAGTTGAGCTGAGCTCTTTTAGCCATATTTCCAAGCCCAGAGATTGCTACAAAGCATCTGCCTCCCAGTCATTTCTGTGGGTACTTCAAGGTACTCCAGATTTAACAATCACTTTTGTCTGTTTGTGGGTCAGGTTGTTATTGTTTAGTCTGTGAAAGAAATTACACAGAAAAGATGTTGGCTACCTTTTTAGCATTATTTTGTAGCTCAAGAACATTTTATATAAGGGAAACATCAGAAAATTTTTGTCAGCTCGTAAGATCGTTTCTCTTAACAGCTACCTCCTCAAAAGGGCAAAACTGGTACAGAAGTGTGAAGGGCATTACGTGTGTATTGCAACATGCAGTGGGAGTACATTGTTGGAAAATAATAGCTAGTGGGCATTCAAAGGAATTGGCAGCTTCATATTTTGTGTAAAGGGTCATCACAAGGGCAAATAGAAAATTATTTAATGTAAAAAAGAAATAGAAAGCTTAGGGACGAATAGGATGCATAGAAGTTATTCCATTTTTTAAAAAAATCTGAGCTTTACTAATGCTTATGTTCAAGAATTTCAGTGGTTTCTGTACATGCATTCTTCTTGTTATCTATTCCCTGGATGATGTTCCCTGATGAAGGGAGAGGTCTAGTTTAGATTATGAAGAGCTTGAACATTGTGCAAGCTTCTCATGAGACACAGCAGTGCTTCTACTTAGTAAATAATCCTTCTGCACTGGTTCTGTTTTTCATCTCGTTATTGCTTGCCAACAGTGTTGAAGGGCTTTATTTGAGCTAGATAACACCAATAAAACAGTGGCTATCCAGCTAGCTTTGCCAAGGTATTAACAGTGGCTTACAGGCAAAGAGAAATCAATTAGATTGGTTATCAGTGAGTTCCAACACATGATTTCATTATAAATCAAGCAGAGTTTGTGTTTTAAAAAAAATAAAAGTTGCATCCTTTTCTTGGAAGAAAAGGAGAATTGGAATAATTGCCAAGGAAGTAAAACCCAAAATCTGACAGCCCTACCAAGAGATGGAAACAGGACCTTGTGCACAAGATACTTTTCTTGCAAAATTTGTCTTAATACTTATGCTGTTGAAAGCAAAGCAAAGAATAAGCCGCATCCTTTAGAAGCCTGACACACCAATTTCTCTTACAAAGACCAAATTAGTACAATATGTAATGTTGAAGTATTGACTGCAGCAGAGAACCACAATACAATTATATAGAAGCTAAAAATTATTTTCCAAATAGCTGTTATCTAGAATTTTCCCTTAATTTCTCCACAGGAAATTTTGGTCTGTGGTCATTCTTTGGAGGTGAATGTGACAACAAACCTGGATTTCTTCCTCAGTGTGGCTCAAGTACAACTTCTTCATCAGCTGGTACAGGCCAATATGATTGGACTGGAACCTCCCAGTAGCACCACTGAGGTAGGTTTTTCCCTGTTTTGCAACTAGATTTTTAAAAAATCCACCCATAAAGTACTGTAGCTCTGATCAGGAGTTTGCATCATCTAGAAAGAATTATGAAGGTAAATGAAATGTATGTTTTTTATTGTTTGGTAAATGTTGATTTAAGAATAGGATGAATGTTATTTTAATAAGAATATTGTTCAATAAATGCTATTATTCACATCTTATGTACAAGGAGAGTTATCTTATGTAAATGATGCAGGAAACAAATTTTTGAAGTAGGCTTTTGAGTTTATTTGGTGTTGAACTTTGACTTTTATTGAATCTTTGGCATTTTCTTGTTAGTTCATGTGCTACACTGTGCTTCACTAAAGCCAATAGACTATAAAACTGTCTGTGCTTAGTGACCACTACTCACATTAACTGTCTTCACTCAAGTCCTTAAAATTCAACTCACCTCTGAATATTTTCATACCTTTTTAGTAAGAATGGTTAGGAGTACATCATGAGGGATCCTACATCTGGAAAATTAATCTTTCCTTTTTTCTGAAATACTAGTGTTCAGCAGCCATCTCTTGAATTTTTTCATTCCTAATTTCTGGACCTTGATACCTCAGTTTGTATTGAAGGCCAGTCACTAAGTGTGACAGACTGGTAAATTTAAATTATTAAATTCTGGGCTCACTGAAAAAAAAGAAAACAAACAAACAAACAAACAAAAACCCAACAACTTTGCCCTAAGAAAAAAATATGTATTTCTTAACTTCAAAACCAGGAATCTTGTCAGGCTGACAACAACTTTACGATAATAGAAGTTAATGTGTGACAAGGTACTGATTCCATTGGAATGGCTGTTGGATCCATTGAAGTACCTTCACAAATAAGAGCAAGACTTAGGGAAAGGGTTATAGAGCAAGACTTCTTCTAAGAATCTGGCTAATGGGAGACCTGGAGAAACTTTTCTCCTTCCTTTCCTGAATGTCACAGATTCAGCATTGCGTGTGGGTCTGGGTGGAAGTGAGGAATGCTTTAGAGCAGCCAAACTACCTTTATTCCTCTCTCCTCATCCTGTCAAAACCCCAGAAGTTGGTTGGTTGTGTTAATCTGGGGATCACATCCCCCCTTCCCCCCGCCCCCGCTCCTGTATTCCTTCCCAAGGATGGAGGAAAATAAAGGGCATTGTTTCATTACCATTCGGAAACATGAGAGATGAAGAAATGAAATACAGTGTGTTTTATCCTTGGATGCTTTGCAGACACAGGGAGATGGATATTGTAAATTTTATGTGGGATTATTGTCAATAAATTATTTGTAGAGCATTGTCAATGGAATGGACAGAATCAAAAGATTTGAATGGGTGCCAAAAATTTATGTTTTGAGTTGGTGTTGTGCAGAAGTGCTGCATAACTGATTTGGACTGTACAAACTTAAAAGCAATTTACTACATAATTTCAGAAAGCTTTTTGTTGACTACATCCTAAGATAACTATTTATTCTTCACTGATATCTCCCCTGCAAACCTGCGGTCTCCTGTAATGAATAATTGGAATATTTCTGGTTCAAGGTGGTGTTTGCCTTCTCTTTAAGAAGTTGTAGAGCTATATCTGGATTTACTGTACTGGAAATGTGAAATCCATTATGTGTTACTTTTTGTCCAGTTCTTCAGTATTGCGTAGTTCTGTGTGCCTGTATGACGCCACCCCACCCTCTAATATATGCACATTTATTATTATCCTCATGGTTGAAAGGGATCTGGGGGTGCTGATTGACAGGAAGCTGAACATAAGCCAGCAGTGTGCCCAGGTGGCCAAGAAGGCCAATGGCATCCTGGCCTGGATCAGGAACAGTATGGCCAGCAGGAGCAGGGAAGTGATCCTTCCCCTGTACTCAGCGCTGGTGAGGCCACACCTTGAGTATTGTGTTCAGCTCTGGGCCCCTCAGTTCAGGAAGGATATTGAGGTGCTGGAGAGGGTCCAGAGAAGAGCAACGAGGCTGGTGAAGGGACTTGAGCACAAGTCCTATGAGGAGAGGCTGAGGGAGCTGGGGTTGTTTAGTCTGGAGAAGAGGAGGCTCAGGGGTGACCTCATCACTCTCTACAACTACCTGAGAGGAGGTTGTAGCCTGGGGGTCGATCTCTTCTCCCAGGCTATCAGCAATAGGACAAGAGGACACGGGCTTAAGCTCTGCAAGGGGAGGTTTAGGTTGGATATTAGAAAGAAGTTCTTTCCAGAGAGAGTGATCAGGCATTGGAATGGCCTGCCCAGAGAGGTGGTGGTTTCACCGTCCCTGGAGGTTTTTAAGACGAGGCTGGATGTGGCACTGAGTGCCATGATCTAGTAATCCCAGTGGGGTTGGTTCAAGGGTTGGACTTGATGATCTCGGAGGTCTCTTCCAACCCAGTTAATTCTATGATTCTTTAGTTAGCAGAGAGAAATACAATACACTGATGGCGTGCTGCTGTTTTCATCTCAGTGAATGAAGTCGGGAGTCTGTACTTGGCTTTTCATACTTCACTCCTGCTTATTATTTCATTGCAAGGATCAAAACATAATTTAGGTTGGAAGACACCATCGGAGATGATTCTTTAGCTTGGAAGAAGACTAATGTCCAAGGTAGATTTTTAGCACAATGTTCAGTCAAATCTTTCTTATCTCAGAGAAATGACCCTCTAGGTAAGTTCAGTGCTTAACTCCTCGCTGTGGCATATTTTTGTCTTTATGTCCATTCAGAATTTTACTTGATAAAACTTTCAACCATTGTCTCTCACCATTTTACTATACATTTTCAAGAACAGTCTGACAATCTTCTTCATAACTCTGCTTTAAGTAACTGGAAACAGTAATTAATACCCCACTATCATCCTTATCCTTCTCTTTTTCTGTCTGAACAAACAGACAGTCTCTCTCTTACCCTCTCCTCATAAATTATATGCCTTTTAACCCTCTTGATGATCCCCTGCCCATTCGGGTTTGTGAATCTTTTTCTTCTACTCTTGAGTGCTCAACTGGAGACAGTACTGTAGATGTTGACCTGCAAGGATCTGATAATCTCACCTCTGATCTGCTGGCTGTGCTTTTGCTAATGCTGCCCAGTAAGTGCTCAGCCCCCCACACTACAGAGGCATCCTCCTATCACATGTTCAATTTGTTATCTGCAAGGACCCCTGGGTTCTTTTTTGCAAAGCTACTCTGTAGCATTGGCCTCCAGCCAGTGTTTGATTTGGGATTTTATCATCTCACAGGATCACAAAATCATTTAGGTTGGAAAAGACTCTGAGATTATGGAGTCTAACCTCTGACTGATCACCACCTTGTCAACTAGACCGTGGCACTAAGTGCCACATCCAGGAGCAGGACTCTGCATTTATTTTTGTCCTTCGTACCCACCTTGTATTCCACCCATTCAGTTCACACTTAGGTGTTGGGATAAAACCTTCTGCGGAAGACTGTCTAAACTTTGTTAAGGTCAGAGCAAGCTGTATCTAATACTCTATCCGCAGAATCAATCATCTCATTGTACGTGACAATGAGATTGTGGTAGAACATGATTTGCCTTTTGGTAATTATGTGTTGTTTGATCCCCAAAATGTTTTTGTCCTTCATGTGCCTGCAACTGGCTTCTGTGGAAATGTTACCTTCCCAGGGATTACAATGTGGCTGACTACCAAGTAGGTTCCTAGATCCTCCTCATTCTTTTTGTAGATGTGCACAACATTTACTGTTTTCCAGATATGAAAGACTCTCGCAGACAACATGTCTTGTCACGTATGATAAGGAGAATCCAGCAGTGACACTAGCCGGTTCCTCAAACACCTTTGGATGTGTTTGGTCTGATAGTTAAGAGAAAAATGGAGTTTAAGTTATCCATCCTCCAAAGAGTACTGTAAATTACCTAGGCTATTACCCTGGCCAGTGATACACAGAACGTGCACTCTGTTTCTCCTGCTGCAGTTTCCTCTTGCATTTGCATTCAACACAGCCTTAGCAACACATTTCCTAGAAAATAGTTTAAGGTGTTTTCTTCCCCATGGTGTCTATTTGCTCCAGATTTAGACTCTCTAGTGCATAGCATTTGAGGATTTTCACCTGTGTTTCTATGCTTAAGCAGGATTAACAGAAGAGTAGGAAGAAGCAAGAAAGTATATTCCCCATGAGTAGTTAGTTACAAAATGAAATGGAGAAACCAAGAAAGTTTGTATTTCCAAATGAGAATGTATGAAACCTGTCTTCCAAACCTGCCCCAAGATAGCATAGCAGTGATGTTTTGGGTTTGTTTGGTTTGATTTTTTAGGTTGAAAGAAAGAGAACATTTTTAATAAATATTATTTTGATATTTGTACATCAATTTACACCTCTGAACATGTTCAGTTATTTTCAAGGGTATTCAAAAACTATATACAGACAATGCTTCTCAGGGACTCATGAATCAATGAACAACCACAAAATAAAGAGAAGTATGTAAAAACAGTGTACACAGGCATTCTCTGAATAGGAAAGGGGATAAGAAATTCCAGGCATTCCTTTGTGATAACTGATGCTAAGTGAAATTAATTTTACTGATTCTAATTTTTTTCTGCTAGAAAAATGAAAAGACTGAGATACATTGTCAAAAATTTTGTTGAGTATCTGTAAAAAAGTGTACCTCACTACTGAAAAATGAATTGTAACAGAAGCTGTAGGATTCAGGAGTTGCCTAAGTGTAGGAAGAGAATAAGAGTGGTAAGGTCTTCATGTTTTTTTATGAATTGCTGCCACTTTAAAGACAGTGCAGATGAAAGATTAAAAGAACTGCTAGAAACACATGCATTTTTACAGATCTCACCATGCACTACTGAAAGTTGCAAGATATTCTTCTTTCAAAAAATGTCCAGGTGATTAAAAATTTTACAGTGCTAGTAGGGATTTAACCTTTTTAAAGAAAAAACAATCCAATATATAGAATGCACAGAATAATTGTTCAGACTTAATGAAAAGATTTAAGGAAATTTAAGGTCTGAAGGGACTTTTGAGCAACAGGGTTGGGAGACAAAAGGGAAGTTAGATTGGAACTCAGATTATGAATGAAATTTTGCATGACAGTGACTTAAGACAGTGCTTGGCTTTTCTTTAGGCACGTCCATTATTACTAATTAAGATTATACTCTAGGTTGTGTATCTTTCTTGCAGGCAGACTGTTCAACACTTTCAAAGATGTGGTGTTTAATTTGTTTTCAGGGAGCCTTTTTTACAGTAAGAGGTTTTATTGAAAAGCAAAGTTGGTAGTGTTTAGTTGTATATTGATCTTGCTGTATTTCTTTCCTGTTAGTATCTGTTCAGAGTTATTTATGTGTGTACAGTTGAAATTGATTCGCATTTCAGCATCCAAGATTTAAGGTAGGATGGAACAATGAAATAATTTAAAGTGGAAGGGGTCTACAGAGTTTGTATAGCCCAGGCCTATTTAGATTGGATTGCACTCGGGCTTCGAACCTTGTCCTTCCACGTATTCACTTCTCACCCTCTGAGCTCAATCATTCAATTAATTTTATATCTATCCAGTAATCAATCCATCCAGATTGTAATGTGCCAGGTTAGATACAACAGTATTGTGCAAACCTGGCCAAAACTGAAGTAAATGGTGTCTACTGCTCTACTGTTAGCCATAGATCCAGCTATTTTAATCATAGAAGATAATCAGTTGCCTCTGAAATTCATTTAAATTTTCTGTTTCTTAGTCACTGTCTCTGGAACGTTTTCTCTTACATGCTTGAAACACATCCTGTTTCCACTGTCTCGCTTCTTACAGGTTGAAGAATCCTGGGGGTTATATTCTGTTAGTTATTTTTGTTAATATGTTCTGACTCTTTTTCAGTTTTACAGTGTCTGTTTTTGAGGAATAAGTGGAACATGGTCTGGGCTAGAAATGGATCCTCAGACCATTGTTCTTCATCCCTTTTTCCATTAGTGTATGTGTTGAATGTGATCAGCTCCAGTTGACTGGACACACAGGGAACTGAGCATTTGTTCCCAGCTAGCACATTGCTTATCAATAGTGGGAATACTTAATCCACAGATAAAACATACTCTCTTTATTCGGTATTCCAAGTCTAGTGAGAAAACCCATGAAAATGGGAGCAGGTTTGAAATCAGAGACACACTTACCTGTCATGAACTTATTGCCTGTTACAGTCCTGATTTTTCATGTGTCTTGCTCTTAAGTCAGTATTCAAACCAGACAGAATTTAAAATAAACAACCCCACCGTTTTAAAATCTCATTTGTAATTCGGCTCAGTCAACTGACAATATGGCTGTTCCTCCTCTTTTCCTCACCCCTCTGAAATTAATCTTCTTAGTAATTATACAGCCATTCCCATTCCCAAAATGAATTTTCAGTTGTTTTAGTTTGGGGGATTTTTTTAATTTATTAACTATATTTTTGTTAGTTATTAACTTTGCAGTTTTAAGAAACATTTTCACTGTAATTGAGAAATGTGGATTTGCATTCTGTACTTTACCTGGGTTTTTTTGCCTTGGATAATAAGTGAGAAATTATTAATAGTTAATGATTATTATCTTGAAATAATGCATCTTGTGATTACAATCGTCTTGTAATTACTTCTCACAAGCAACATTATTACTTGTAAGAAGAGAGCCTGCTACAGAGGAAGGGGATGGAGAGTTTTCAAGGGACTGGATTTAAGCAGATTGAAAGCAGACAGCTATTCCACATTTTATCACAATTTTGGCACACTGCTCATTAAGAAAATCTGTGCCACTGAAATTAATTCACAGATGTTTAGTACTGTAAAGGGATATGACCTGCTTGACATCAGACACTGGAAGAAAAACATTTTTTCTTTTGATGTTTTGCATTAGGTACCACGGCTATTACATGTGTCTCACACACTGAAAATGGAACTAATTCTCTTATATAAATTTTACATAAATGCACACTCAGCCTTGCTGTTCAGCCAACATAATTAATGCTTTATAGAGAAATGTAGGGTTCTCCAACAATGTGTGGGTTCATGTGACAGTGAACATTAAATTTAAAAACAAAGTAATTTCTACATCAAACTGAAATTCCTTAGAACGAAATAATTAAGTTTTGTCTAAATGTACTGGCAGTAAAAATCCAACAGTAATATAATGGGATACTGGTAACTTCTCTTTTTAAAATAACATGGCTAGAGTTAATGGATTTTTTTGGATTCCTGCCTTTAGCCCAGGACTGTATGCCTATATATGAATTTGAAGTGTAAAATCGCAATTACAAATTCTAATACTACATACTTGATTATGATAAATTTATCAATAAGGGTTTTAAAAAAATTTGGTAATTACGACTCGAAATACCCCAAATTTACTGCTGCTGGTTTTGATGTGTTTATAAACATTTGACCTTTAGAGTCAGAGAAGCAATTGTAGTGGTTTTTTTTTAATTTGAAACAAATAGGAAATTTGTATTTATGCTTTTCTTCCCCCAGCCTCCCTTGGAAGCATGATGATCAAAAGCTGGCTTTCAAATAAAATTAAGAACTTTAGATTCAAGTCTTAGAAAGGCAATAATCTGCTTAGCATTCAGACCAACACAAAAAAATAAAACACCTGTGTGTGGCTCATTATTTTTAGGAATAAATAACTTTTGGGAATGTCATTGCATGTCTGTGTATTCTTTCTTCAAAGAAAAGGGGAAGAATGCAGTGGTTGTCTTTTCCATGTATTCTTGTTGACTTCTAGCCCATGAGTACAAATTAACAGTATTACAATGATCAAGCTTTCAATACAAAATACTTTTAACTTTTTCTGTTAGGATCACGTTCTGGTTATAATTTGGTGATATGTGCTAGGTAGCAAATAAAACGTGTCTTGTACGTGTTTTAAGTACTAGGCAATCTTTTCTGAGAGCCAGTAAGGATCTGTAATTTAGAGTATGGCTGTCTCCAATAACAGGTATTTCTGTAATCAGTCAATATTTGAAAGCATGACTAGAAGCTGCCAGTGTAGAGTATCTGAGGTTTATCTTACTCTTGATTAAGTGCACTGTTACTTGGAATAAATGGGAAAAGAAATGAGCTGTATTACCACTCCAGTTAGGGTAATTATATTCTAGTAATGTCTCTTTCCATATTAATGACTTTTCTAATGCAGTACCTTTTTGTTGTAAAGTAGGAGCAACAAATTCATTTTCTCCCCTTAAGAAGCAAGCAAATGGAAAAAAAAAATAAAAGTCTATGTGCGCCTAAAAGCTTGAAGTTCCTGCCAATAACTTAATAAACTTAAAAAAATGTAGGCCCTGTATTTTAAAGACTCTCTGAAATATGGAAGTAGAGGAACCTGTTGCAATCAGTTCTTCAAGTCAGTCTTGAAATCTGATGTTATAATTTTGCTCTTTAGACTTAAAAGGGAAGAGCTCTACTAATTCATTCTTACCACTGGATTATCTGACAAAACTAGACAACCATTTAGCACATTTTGGTTTGACAGTACTGGGGAATTTATTATGTACTTTTTGCAAAGACATCTGAAGAGTTTTAAAAGTTGAGTATAACTAATGAAAGGTTACAAAGAACATTTAATAGTGCAGGAAATAAAGCTCTTATCTAAATACTTACAGATAGAGATAAAATAGGCTCTTTTCCAGCTTCTCTTAGAATTTTTGGAAGCAATCTGTATATGGGTCACAGACTTACCCTATTCCAGAAAACTGCACTTACTCAGTTGATAAGATAATGACTTCTCGCAAAATGATTTTTTCTTCTCAATGTACATTCAACTAGATGGATTAATCTCTGATTCTACCAGCATGATAAACCGTTTAGTAGGGCCAGGATACATAATAGTGATGCATTTTTGTTTTTCTCAGAACATTACAATTAAAAATAGAATTCTGTATGTGTGCCTTGAGGACAAGTTCAAAATGTAGTTGTGAGTTCTTGTTGCTCTGTTAGTTAAATGGAGGCTTTGAAGTTTTGGCATTGCTGAATTTCTGGAATATTTTGTTATGACTGTGTAAGCAGAAAAATATGGATTGTTAGAGTTCCATTTAACTTTGTGATTTAGCCTACTATTATCTTCCTAGTGTCAAGAGCTGTTCTTAACTTCTTTCTTTCAGCAGTTTAGCATTGCAGGTTAGAATATTACATCATCACAGATATCTATTAAATAAATAACCAGTAATTAATTCAGTAACCTAAGCTGATCTGCTTGCTCATAAATTTTCGAAGCGTGATTACATTGAATGGCACTGTTCATCAGTTGTGGTGAGTGCAACTTAATTAAGGGGTTGTCTAATCATCAGTGCACGTAAGTTTTGTTGCAGGCATCAAGTGGTCTGGAAGCATTGGTATTGATACTAGATTTGCTTGATTTTAGTCACTATTTAAGGTAGAACTAACAACTGGAATTTTTTCTGATTTATGAACTTAAGTAAGTTAGGAGATTTAGCAAGCTTTAATAAAAACAGATGAATTGCTAAAATGAAATTAAAAGTATTTGTTTGGAAAATAGATAGGGGTGAAATTTCAGAGATATAATTCTGAATATAATGCCTCAATGAGACAAATAATGTTAAGGCTGGAAGCAGTGGCATTAAAACTGGTTTGGGCAAATAAAGAGGATGTCTTTTGGAAAGCTGTCTAACACTGGAAGCAAAACTGACAGGTGTGCTAGCTTTTCAATCATTAGGTTTTTTTGATAATTCAGAGTTTTATAGAATCTTTGATTAAGGTGACATTGGAGGTCACTGGGGTGGGAATTATAACATGAGAATTCAATTAATTAATCTTTAATTCATTTTTTATTAATGAGATTTTCTCATGATTGTTTGCTTCATAAATGAGTTTTCTAAAAATAATAAAATAATTCAGTGGTAGAGAATCCACTATAGTCATTCATAAACTTTTCCAGTAAGTAATTCTTTTCCAGTTCAAAAAGTGCATCTTATTTCTTGTTTAAAAATTATAATCTATGACTTTAGAAATTCAATAATTGCTGGTAATGCCCAAATGTCAGAGTGGCAGTTTGTGTTGCTTCTTTTCCCTTTTGTCTGTAAATCATTTTTTAAATAGCTGACTATATTTTCAAGTTGAAAGAATAAGGAGAAAACATACTGTATATATACTGGCTTTGAATCTCATTGGAAATATGTTTTTAAGATGTGAAAAAGCAACATGTTCTTCCAAATATTTGACTAGATAAATTCTTATGATTGTTGAGCAATTATAAACATCATGAATCTTAGTTAGAAAGCTTGATTCTCTGGAAGTTCTTGATAAATAGAAGGATTAAGTAATTGTCTCCTGCTTAAAAAATAAAATACATTGTGGTTTTACGCTTTGGATACATAGACAGCCATCAAAGTAGCAACCTCTTATTTAAACTTTAAAGGTGTGATTTCCAAATGGGCTATATTCGGTGGTTTATAGGGCAATGGTGTAAAGATTAGTGTAGACAAAAATAATGAAGAAGTGATGATTTATGGGTAGATCTTATTTCCTTCAAGTATTTTAATATTCTGTAAAGAGTTTCATGCCAGGTCTCCAGTGCTGTGTTTTTACTTATTATAAGCCTTAGCTTTATCCTGTTTTATAAATTCATCTTTGATGTACAGTGGACCTATTGTACTGACTTCTTCATAAGGTATAGTCTATTATTGCAAAGAATATTGCTTTGATCTGCTTGACAGGTTTAGAGTAAGGACGCATATGTGGTGTTTGATAGATTACCTGAGGGGCAAAGAATGTTGCTGCCTTTTTGTAATTATTCACTTTTTCAAAATTAATATATTCCAAATTCTTAGAAGAAGAACATATAATACCTACACATGGATAACAGAAACAGAAGTGCTAGGAAATGAAATACAAATATAAGTGTGAAGTGTGGGTAATGTTCTGATTTTTTTCAGTGATACACCTAAGATTATAGCTGCAATGGTAATAAAAGGACCACATTTTCTCATTCTTAGAAGAATTTTTAATATTCTGGTAAAACTATCTCCAGTAGAAATGATAAGTAGTTTTACTGATGATCAGTGACAAAACAGGTGAATTTTCAAGGAGGTGATTTTTAATCTGGCAAATCCATTTCCTGGTGTCCATC
Source organism: Empidonax traillii (assembly GCF_003031625.1). NCBI lineage: Eukaryota > Metazoa > Chordata > Aves > Passeriformes > Tyrannidae > Empidonax > Empidonax traillii. The sequence continues at coordinate 108,480 of NW_020956210.1, forward strand.
ACTTACCACCTGGAGATTTTTTGGCAAGAGAGCATTTATTTGTCCTAGTAGCATTTAGAAGTGGAAAACACAAGAACTCCTCTTTGAAAAATAAGTTAAATACAAACCAAGACATATATTGGTCTGCTGATGTCCATGTAGGAATGCACAGATAACAAATCTTACTGCAGTCAGTGAATGTTGCACTCTTCAATTATGGCCATTGAGGTCATTACCAACTTTTCTTTTACTTCTCAGTAAGCTTGAGAGTAAGACTAGACTTTTGGAAACACATTAATTTTTGCGCAAATAGTTTGTTTTAATTTGCCCTAAAAAATGTTCCTGTCTAATAACTATCTACTTTACAGGCAGTTATGAATACAAAGAACTGTTACTTTGTATCTTCCTTGACGAACCTAAAAGGTACTTTGAAATACTTACTTTTTCTTCACAATATTTCTGTGAGGATTATGGTTCTAGGAGAGAATCAGTTACACTAATCAACAGAAGATGCACGCTTTTAAAATTAAAGGCAAATTAAACATCTGAACTGTTTTCCAGAGGATGTCATCAAAAACCTTCATCCATTTTCCGTCTCTAGATGGTATATTTCTCCTTATCCCCTCTCTTGTGGAATCACAGTATGGCTAAGGTTGGAAGAGACCACGGTGGGTAAAGTGGTCCAACCTCCCTGCTCCAGCAGAGTCCTCCAGAGAATTTTACTCAGGATTGTATCCAGATGGCTTTTCAATATCTTCAGAGAAGGAGACTCCACAACTTTTCTGGGCAATTTGTTCCAATGTATGGTCACCCAAACAGTAGCCTCTTGTCCTGTTGCGTGGCACCTCTAAGATGAGCCTGACTCCATCCTCCTGACACCATCCCTTCAGATACTTATAGACATTGTTATGATCCCCTCTCAGTCTTCCCTACTCAGGCTTAACAGGCTCAGCTCCCTCATCCTCTCCTCATAACTGAGGTGCTTCAGTCCTCTCTTCATCTCCACAGCCCTCCACTGGACCTGCTCTAGGAGCTCCATGTCTCTCTTGTACTGAGGAGCAAGGAAATGGCAGCACTCCAGATGAGGCCTCACCCAGGGCTGAGCAGAGGGGCAGGATCACCTCCCTTGACCTGCTGTGAGTGCGTTTCTGAATGCACCCCAGGATACCCTTGGCCTTCTTGGCCACAAGGACACTGTGCTGGTTCATGGACAGGACAGGTTGTTGCCCACCAGGACCCCCAGGTCCTTCTCCACAGAGCTGCTTTCCGGCAGGTCAACCCAACCTGTACTGGTGAAGGGGGTTATTCCTCCCCAGGTGCAGGACCCTGCATGTGCCTTTGTTGAATTTCAGACAGTTCTGCTCTGCCCATCTCTCCAGCCTGTTGGGGTCCTTCTGAAGGGCTGCACAGCCCTGTGGGGTATCAGCCACTCCTCCCAGTTCTGTGATGTCAGAGAACTTGCTGAGGAAGCATCTACCCTTCATCCAAGTCATTGTTAAAAAGTTAAAGAAGATTGGACCTAGTGTCAACCCTAAGGGGACACCACTAGTTAAAGGCCTCCAACTAGACCCTGTGCCATTGATCACAACCCTCAGACCTGCCATTCAGCCAGTCCTCAGTTTGCCTCATCCCCATTTCTCAGGTCACATAGTCTTGTGTATTTTCTGTTAGTCCCAGCCCATGTTTCAGTAAACTACAAGTCCATAGCTATCCCTTAGTCTGAAATTCAGATAGGTAGCTAATATACTAATAAAAATAGCATTAACTGTTTCTTGTAAGAACGATAGCCGAATTCATAGTCATTCTTATTCATAAGTTTTTAATTGCAGTGAGGAATGCAGCACTCAATAATCAGTTGTTGAAAATATGGAAATATTTGCTTACAGTTTAAATAGAAACAAAAAATTGCCCCTGTTTTGGATCCCTCTCAGAACCTCCCCTGCCCCTTCCTGACATTCTATTATTTCTGCCTAAGCAGTGAACAAACCTTCCAAAGTTCTTCAGTGTACCTGCTATTATTGAGTCTGTGTGTTGCTAGTCATTAGAATACAGTAGGTCCTGCACAAATGTGATGCTTGAAAAGTTGCTTCTTCCACCAAAAGCATACGAAAAAAATCTCGTTAAAGTTGAGGAGCAACTCTGTTTAATGGTTGAGCTAATGAAGTATGGACTCACATGTGCTGGCAGAAGGGTCACATGAGGAATGACCTGGGACTTGAAGTTTCTGGTTGGAATTTTTCTTCATATCTGATATATATTTTGAACATAATTTGCAGTCAGAGCCAATAGGCAATGGACACAAACTGTCATTCACCTGGGGGAAGTGTTGAGCAAAAGAGCGGGTTACGGGGGACCCGCTGCAGACCCTTGTGGCACATTTTGCATGGGAGACAGGACACACGAGTGTGACCCACAAAAAGGCCGTTTATTGAAACAAGAAGACAGCTTTTATACAGGGGAATACAGAAAGTTCGGGAATAAGGTGGGACCCCGGCTAGGAACATCAAATCCCGAGAGCTACTGATATGGGAACTTGGAGGGATAGGCTGCTGGGATATGTCAGGTCACTTAGGAGGAAGGGAGAGCTAAGGGAACAATGGAAGAACTGTCCTAGGTGCACGGACAGGGGAATCTGCTGAAGCTGCAATGCTGCGGCCTTGTAGCTGAGCTGGTTCCCAGGCAGTTCTGCACAGCTGAAGTTGCTAAAAGTCTTCTAGAGAGATCTCTTCTTCTGAGCCTTCCTTGCAGCGCTTTTTCATCTCTCTCCACGCTCTGTAGGCCTCTTCTGGTCCACCCCTGGCAGGGGGGAAACCTGCTGTAGGCAGATCTTCGTTTTCTTTCAGAATTCTAGGCATGACCTGCTGGCTAATGTTTTCTGCTTTGGTAAAACCTGCTTTGAGATATTTGACCTTTGAGCACTCCATCTAGGCTGCACAAGCACTGCCCACAACAGTGTTTGTCAGCCTGTCAGATGATATTTTGCTTCTAGACCTGGCTCATGGCCAATCATTTTGAATAAACTCCATCAGCAGATGTGATATGTTCCATAGGGCGAACCCCTGTGTTCTGATAAATTGTGACAACAACCCCCTGGCTTCCTGAATAAATGATACTAATACTGGGGGGGAGAAAAAGTTGTTTCAACTTTGGCATTTTGGTTTTTTTACCACAAAAACTAGTATAAATATTGGATATATCAGAGTAAGCACAGTGTTACTTATATTCATCCCAATAATGGGAAAGGCGGGGGTAAGTACAGCTTCTGTGTGCTCAGATACCCAAATAATTAAGCAAATACTTGAGTGAGTAATAGGCAGCACACTAATTACAATGAACTAATTGTTAACTGAGAGGTCTCCAAAATGGAGAAGGCATAAAAAACTCCCTTACAGCAGCTGATTCCTTTCTAGCCTGGTTGAATCAGAATCTGTGCTGATTTGTCATGTTAGAGATATAGCAGTAACATTTGCAGAAGGTATAAGTCATTCTCTGTCACTGCAGATTAGTCTTTAAAAGGCATTTCTGATAAATTACAAACCCCTGCAATATGCTGGGTTAGGAAGTCTGGAAGATTATGGTAAACAAGTATTTCCCTGTACTTTATTTATGCTTTTTTCTCAAAGCATCCACTTATGTCTGCTACTAAAGAACAGGAGTCTAAAAGGGTCTTTGATCTGACTCAGTAGGACTGTTCTTATGTTCTTTTGTAGTTTATTTCTGTTTATGGCAATCTCATCAACCTTCTGTTGTTTCTATAACTTCACTGTAAGATAAAGAACATGATCAGCAGGAGGTATGTACAGAAGTGCTATTACAATTGTATCACATAAAATTTGAAGGAATGATAGCTAGTGGAGTTTATAGCACTCTTTCTTGCTGATGATACTTTAGCAGAGCGAGCTCTTCGGTGATGAGCAATTTAATTAAACTTAAGGCTATCAATTATTTATGTGGAGAATGAAAAAAAATCAAATAGTACCATATTTTCTGTTGAAAACAAACTTAACTTTGTTTTCCGTTTGTATTTTGTTTAGAAAAAATAACAATCAGAAAACAAGTTCCAGATAATACTACTTATGCAGCCAGACAGCCAAAGTGTGAAATGGCAGATTGCACATGTTGCACAGATGTTGTGTTCACTGGTTAGTATCCTTATGGAAACTTGTGTAATTGGAAGTATTTTTAGTATGTTGAAACTTTGAGAAGTTGGCATCCTCATTTACAAGTTTCTTTTGAAGAAGCTGTTTATCTTTTGTCTTGTAATTACTGAAATCTAACGTAATAAGTGTTAAAGAGCCAAAACAGACTTGGTTTCTGTATTTTATATAGATCAGTGGAATTTAGGTATGTCTTGATATCCTGAAGTGTGTTGGGGCATAAAAAAATGTAGTGCTGTGTAAAGATAACTTTCTGAGGGTTTAAAAACTTTTTAATTATGCATTTGAAATTTGTTGCAGTTACTGAAAGCAGAACTTAGTGTATGGTATTAGTGATGTCCCAGAAACAGTAGGCATTGAAATGTGAACCATTAAAATATTTCTGAGACAATTCTTTCTGGTAGCTTGCACAATTACTGATCAGGTCTTGTGTATCTGTTAAGTTCTGTCCCATGTTTTGAAGCTTTGAATTTTCATTTCAGGGGATAGCAGATTGCACAGCATGTAGTACCATAACTTTGATATCCTGGGCTATGAGATGCTTTCTGGTGGGTCAGCAGTACAGTAATTGGAGAATCACAAATTTATTGCAGTTGGGGTTAATATATTTAATTTATTGATAACATTGTTAGCAACAATCTCGTGACCTGGGATGTATGGACTGCATTTTTGCACGAATAATCAGTAAATATTGCTTCTTTTCTTTTATGATTGTACATTTCAAAGCATGAGATATGTAGTGAGTTGACCCTGGCTGGATGCCAGGTACCCACTAAAGTCACTCTCCCACTCCCCTCTGCAACTGGACAGAGGAGAGGAAAAAAAACCCGTCTAAAGATTCGTGAGTAGAGATAAGAGCTGGAAGAGGACACTTACTGATCACCACCACAGGCAAAACAGACTCAAAGTGGGGATAATACCTAAATTTATTACTAACAGAATCAGAGCAAAAGAGTGGGAAGTAAAATAATACTAAAAAGACCTTCCTCCATCCTTCCTTCCTTCCAGCGATGCAGAGGGACAGGGAATGGGGGTTACAGACAGTTGTTGTTTCTGCTGCTGCTCAGAGGAAGAGGAGTCCTTCCTGTGCTCCTGTGGGGTCCCTCCCATGGGAGACAGTCCTTGATGGACCTCTCCAGCGTGAATCCATTCCACAGTTCTTCATGAAACTGCTGTCCCATGGGTCACTCCTCCATGGGGTGCAGTCCTTCACAAATGAGCTGTACCGGTGTGGGTCCCCCACAGGGCCACAAGTCTGACGCATGAAAAGCCTGCTCCAGTCTGGGCTCCTCTCTCCATGGGCTGCAGGTCCCTGGGCAGGACCTTGGGCCTCCCACGGGGTCACAGCCTCCTTCATGCATCCACCTGCTCCAGCATGGGCTCCCCCATGAGCTGCAGGGCCGTCTCTACACCCCGATGGTCCTCCGTGGTCTGCCCCACGGGCTGCAGGGCCTCAGCTCCAGTGCCTGGAGCATTTTCCCCATCCTTCTTCACTGACCTTGGTGTCTACCTTCTTGTTCCCATGTTCTCACTCTTCTCTTCCCTGGCTGGAGTTTCCTGCACAACAAACTTCTGTTCTTAACTATGTTATCCTAGAGGCGTTACTATCACTCCTGAGTGGCTTGGCCTTGGCCAGCAGCAGGAAGCCCATCCTGGAGCCGGCTGGCATTGGCTCCACGCAACAGAGGAAGCTTCCAGCAGCTTCCAACAGAAGCCACCCCTGTAGCTACTAAAACCTAGCCACAGAAACATACGTCAAGATATTATGAGACTTCTAGTTAGATTACAAAATGTAAAGTTGCAGATAACAGAAACAAAGAAATAAGGTAAAGTAACAAAATTTCGATTATTTAGATTTGAAGCACTTCGACAGAGGTTCTCAAGGACAACGCCTTGACAAGGATTAGTTTAAGATTAAGCTTGATGATTCTCACTGCATTTGTTTTATGGCTTTGGAAATAATGGAATACATCCAGAGAAGCATTTTTGCAGATGAAAAGGATTGCAGAAAATTGTAGTTTCTAAGCACGCACCACAACTAGATCTCCAAAGCAGCTTCCATTTGTGTCACCAGCATTAGGAAATGTCTTTTGCTTTCATTCCTGCATAGTGAGGCCACTTCTGTGTACTTTAAATCCAAACTGTGCCTTGTACATTCCACATGAATTTGTAAAGGAAAGTAACTTCCATAACCTAAAAGCTCATGAAGTTTTGGCAAGGAGGAATGGCATTTCATGTCAATCTGGGTAATGTCCTTAGAACACAAATAGGGACCATTAAGAACTAGGAAACAAAGGAAAATCTATTTTGCTGTAAATATGTGAACTTTACTTTCTGTCCTAGAATTACAAGGAGAAAAAGAATGTTTCAAACTGATTCTTGCAAAAAAAAATGGCTCTTTGAGGAAATCTTCATGCTTCGATTCTGCAAATACAAAATTAAAGTGGAAAAAAATGGTTTATAGTCTCTGAGATACAAAGTTAAGAAAATTTTTATTTTACAATGAAGTGTCTTTTTTATAAGATAGATATTAAACTTATACACTAAAGAATTCTTACTGTGGTAAAACCAGATTTGAAACTGTGGATTCAAAGTGTATTTCCCTTTTGTTAGGAAGAAACTGGTTTGTCCTGCTGATTTTTGATGTCCACAAGTACACAAACTATGTGGGAAAAAAAATGGACATTTGTATCCCATAGCTGTTTAAACACTTCATGATTCAGGACCAATTTCTCTGACATTTTCCTTTATGTCTTCTGTGACCAGTTAAGTGAAGGTTGTAAGATGTTCATGCATACCAAGGTTTCACATGAAATATAGCTGGGGAGAAATTTACGCAAAACAACAACCTTCAAATATGTTTGTGAATTAGAGGCATGCTTCCAAATCTTCCTTGCATGGGCACTCCAAAGAATATTTCTTCAGCACAAAAAGATATTTTGTAGTGTTATTTAAAGGAAAAATACAAGTATTTCCCTGGAATACTGTGAAGCTTCATATCAGTAGGATTTAAAGACTCCCACGCTGGAACATTGCTAATAGGAAAACACCTCATAGGGATTGTGGTTATTTTCTGGAAAAAATAAGTTATAACAGCAAAACAAAATACTTACAGTAAGACAGAAAAATAGCAAAAAAAAAAAAAAAAACACAAAAAAAAAACCCTAAAGTGTTGTTTTGCCTCTGTGTTCTCATCAATACCACTTAACATCTCACGGTTTAGGGTTTTTTTCTTTCCTGTTTTGGTATTTTTTTAAGTGTTTTAAGATGGAGCCTCATGGGATATAACAATTTTTACATAAGTGTTAAGTGCAAGTGTTAAGTGCAAGGATTCAGTCTACCTTTGGTTTTCTTTCTTTAGCCTACAGTACTTGGTTATCCAAACCAGACTTTCTTGTCTTTGCTCAATGAATTGCATTTCTTCTGTCTCATAGTATCCTTAATGAAATAGTCTAAAAGACATAAAGATTCTGTCCAATCTCTGTATTACATACCTTGCCTAGCAATATTTTGAAGACAACTTGTGAATTATTTTTATTAACATCACCTAAAATATCATTGTACTTTCTAGTCAAATTAAAATAATAACTAAATGGTATATAAAGTTAATTTAAAATTTTGCCATTTCTGATCATTTAATGTGTTAATCAAAAAAATCTGAGGTATTAATTACAGAGATAATAAAAATATTGCCATTAAAAAGGTCCAAATTCAAACTGTTCTTTAAACTAGAACATATGCAAGAAATCATATTGGTTCATTTTGGGGGAAAAAACATGATAAGAAAACCATAAACTGTGTAAGAATTAATCCATAAATACCAAATATAGTTGGTTGTTGACATGTAGGCAGGACAAAATCAATGAAGACAAGGCAGTGAATAAAACTCACCCTGAGGTGAAGTAGTGTGAGAGAACACGTGCTTGGACTTTCTCACAGTATGGACATTGAATGTGTCATAGTGATGATTTGCTTAATCGTCTGATGAGGAGACCAGAGTTTAAATGTTGGGTCACACGGTGTGGGACTGAGGGTTCTGTGTGCTTTGATCTTGACTAATCTTCTCCTTTGAGTCATCTATCGCTTGTATATGGTAGAGTTTGATGCTGTGGTAAAATTACTTTTAGACAGCACCAGTTACAGTTTCTTCCCTGCATGGAACATCACCTGCTAGGTGCAGAAAACTTGATTCTTGACAGCAATTATGAACACATGGATTCTGTAATTTCCTTCATTTTAAAGTGAAATAAGATGTTTTTTTCCTTAAAGGGAAAGATGAGGAAGGATAGTTCAGGCCAATAAAGAGTTAATTGAAGTTATAGACAGTGGGCAGTTTTGATTTTGAACTTCTCTGTTTTCTTTGTGGGAGGATCCTCACTTTCATGAGAAACAACTTTTTTTCATGCATTTTAACCTATTTTTAGAAGTAAATAAAGCTAATAGTACTAACTCTGTATGTCAGTCATCCTCAAATACTATATAATATTTTGTGTTCTCAGCCAAATTAAAAAGCAGAATAGAAGTCTCAATGTTAATTATTTTTTTATCTGTTTTATTAAAAACAAGAAGTGAATGATAAGAAACCAAAACAGGTGCTCCCACTGAGGGAAAGCTGTTATTCAGTAGTGGGAATTAGTCACTGTTCAGGCATTTGTGTGGCTTGTGTGGACTGAGTGGTTAACTAGGGATAGATATGCTGCTTAATTTCGTATTGGTTTTCCTAAGGCCAGTATTTCCCTGGACTGTCTATTAAGCAATGAGGCATAATTTTTCAGAGTGTACTGCTGTTAATTATATTAGATGCCTTCCTAATTTTTCAGTTTTTCTGGCCACCTATAGTCTGTCTGCAGATGCAGGTAATGCCGCATCATCTGAGACTGTGTAGTAGAATGATACATCCTGTAACTTGATGCCTAAAATGGGAGGGGAAAAACACTCTCCAAACAGTGTTAGTATAGATAAGATAGAGAGCAGCTCTTTGATGAAGGCCTTCAGGTACACAATATGTAGGTGCATCCCTACATACAGAATTCCTACACTTTTATATCTTTAACTAAGTATCATATCTAGTGGGGACAACCAACCCAAAAACCCATTTTGTCCTGGTACCACCCTCAGAACTGCCCCATTGGAACTCCTCCAAGGGTTCCAGGCTTTCTATCTTGTTTTATCTACCATGTAACTTATTATTCCGGTGCAGGTGGATGTCCCTATGGAATGTCCTTGCTAAAATCTATTACCTTGAAAAGATGGTTAAAAGACAGTTAAACCGAAGCTCAAGAATAGGACTGTGAGAAAGTAACTGTCCAAAGTGAAAGAAAACTACACAGCTACATTAAAGTCTACAAAAAGCTAAAATTCTTTAGGCATCAAACTCATGCCTGAGATTTTGTCAGGAAACAAATATGGCTATTTTCTCACAAACACATTTTTCTGTTCTATCAGAAATTCATTAGTGTTTCATGGTGTTTGATGAATGACAAGAATACTTGCCTAAACACAGTTTATTTAGTAGTGAGTTTAAACACAAAAGAGCATAGCCTTCTATGTACGTAAAATCAAATAGATACAATGATGTCCAGGAAATCCAGGTTATGCTATTGGACAGAGTTGATTAGTGGTTCTGTTTCCTCTGAAATTAATTTATATGAGTCTTAGCTGCAACAGTATCCTTGGGCCATTAACAAGTAGTTGTATGCTGAGCAGGATTACCTATAACTATTTTACAGTTTAATAATTTTCTAATGTTTGAACTAAAAAAGAAAAGAACTCCAGTCTATAATCAGAGTTCTTTATTCATTAGACCTTTGTAAAAGGGTGGCATCTGAATCAGTCTCACCTAAATCTGAAAATCTATGTTCTGTCGCACCTTTGTAAGATCGTGAATATTTCATAGTAAGGTGACATATATTTCCTGTTTCTAGTCATGTTAAAGACCTGAAACCTTGACATGTGAAAGGAAGCTGTACGAATTAATTTGTCTGTTTGGGTTTTTTTCAGATATATAATAACATGAAGATTTGTGTAGGAAAAGTTAGCACATTTAAGACCTGTTTGTGCATAGATTTGATGGACAAAATTGGCACCATACTGTTTTAAGCACAATCTTGTAGCTCAATACTGTCAGAGAGAGTGCCAAAAGTGTAACTTTTTGAGAATGCCAATAAAAACCCTTAGCTGGAATAGCTGAATAATACTTACATCATTTTCCTGGTAGTTTTACCACTACTTGGGTTCCCACATAGCCACTTGTCGGATGTTTTCCTGAAAATAAAAGATCTTTTGGTTAGTTCAAGGACACTATCAAAATAAAGCCCTTGCCAGTATCCTGAGTCACTGCCGTACCATGTTTCCGTTCCTTGGGAAGCTTTGTGTCATCATTTGATTTTCTTGCAAAAACCAGCAGGGAGATATCTTTTTGAAGGACTGTGCAGTACTTCTTTATACTTCATAGGAGCAAAAATTTTCATGCCAGTACAAACCTACATACAATTCTTATATTGAGAAAATGGCTGTGGTTTTTCTAAGACTTTTCAAAGCAGAAATCTTACTTTTCAATATAGCAAAAAAGAGGTGTAGGACCAAAGTAAATTCACACTAAAATAGGAAGTCTTAAGAGAGAGGGTCCATTTTGCAGATATGAAGGCAAAACAAGAGGTTTACTCAAAAGGGCATTTGCATGTGCACACGTGCACAGAGGTTTGACACGGTGAAAACCTCTCACAACAAAAGATTTTAAGTTGTACGTTAGCCTGGAATTTTTAGAAATGCACAATTTAGTTTTACAATTCAAATCTAAGCAAGGGGGTTTTTAACATTTTAAATTGCTTTGGAGAGTTTCATTCATCCCTTTGCAGTGGTGTACAAGCTGCATCCACAGTCACACTGTAGTTTGAACTATACACTTCAAATGAGGTTTCCAAAGGTAGAAAATATTAATATCCTCCTTCTGATCAGCAACATTAATTTCTGGGATTATGTGGTCTTCTGAACCTCTCTGAATCCCAACAGTTCATTTTGTTCTGTGTCTTGCAGGGAAGTTCGCTTGTGTCAGTGATAAAGTGTTCCACCTGTCTTGAACATTTGAATGTTGCACTGAACTTTGGTTGAATGGGGCAGGAGAAATAATAATGTTTCTTCCAGTGTTCAGAGAAAAAAGATAGTAAAGAGTCCAGTTGTATTTCATTTATCTCTGATATTTTCAATGTATTCTCCTACCTATCACAAAAGCCAATAAAGTAAAATTACAGTGAACTACCTTTTAGTGCACTGTCACCCTTTGGTGGCAGGACTTCAAAGTACATGCATAGGGCCTGTGGCTTTGATAAGTATGATAAAATCAGGTACTGTTTGTATTCCCATTTAGATAGAAGAGATGTTGTCAGATTGACTTACACTGTAGAGTGTTTCTGGTGAGAATGGAGAAGATTGAAGAGTGGGACAACGCTCCCATTTTTATAGCTAGCTTCACTTTGATTGAATTACAGATTGCTATATCAATGGTGAAACCGCGAATTATGATTGTGATAAAAGTGATAAAGACTGGTATCAGTGATAAAAGACTGATATGAGTCATGTCCATGATAGAAATAACATTTACTGAATCAGATTCAGGTTTGTAGCAATTTCTAATTACTCTGAACTTATTTCTGCAGATAATTGGCTGCCAGTACCTATCTAGAGAGAAGACATTGTAAAACTCTCAGTTGTTTATTCATAGTATGCAATTTCAGTGTTTCTTCTATGCTTAATGGGTTTGCTTAATAACTTGCATGTTAGTCCTTCTTTTTGTCAGTGCATGCTCCTAGGTATTATTTCCAATTCTCCATTTTACTGAGACTATGCCTTCCCCCCCCCCCCCCCCAATTACTTGTGACTCATTGTATGCATCGAGATTAAAAACTTCATTCTTGACTCATTATAAGTAAAGATTTCCACTAATTTTAACTTTCTCCATCAAAGCAGAGGAGTAATAATGACTTAGTATTCTCAGAAATTAGCATTGACAACTATTTTCAAACTATTAGAAAGTTGGTTGACATAGACAATCCATAAAACTGAAAATCTGTTAGCTTTACTGAGTCAGGATACTGTCTACAATTTTCATAACACTGGTATTTGTCTGAAGACCAGTGAGTTAAGGCATTTTTTTAGGAAATTTGGCATTTTTTCTTCACAGAGGTACAGGTATAATTAAGTTTGTATTTTCATTAGTTTGCCTGAGTTCTTGAAGTAGTGTGTATGTCTTTTTTTTTGCTTTCCCACTAGAATATGCAATCTGGTTTCTACAGAGACCTTTTTGCTGATTTTTTGCCTACTAAAACAGACAGAAGTTAGTAGGAGAGATTCAGATTGACAAATACATTATCTGCCAAACTCTTTATTTTTTCAGTGGCAGATGGACAGGCACCTAACTGATCTTCATGCTCTTGAAGATCTCCTCGTTTTTCCTGAAATTCATTCTAAGGGCAGTTAGGCCTTCTCCTCAGATTAAGTGTTTATTACACTTTGAACATCTGGATATTTTACCCATTGCGTTGCTGTTGGATCATTGGTGTTTGTGCAAAGTAATTTCTGCGTAGGCTGGTCTCGGTTGAATGCTTCATTGGGTCTTTTTCCAGATTTGTCTCTGAGCAAGATCACCACAGCAAATGGATTTATGCCCAGTTAAAAAATTAATCTTAGAATAATATTTAAGAAAGTATTTTAATAATATTCAACAAGTAAGAAAAAAAAAGCAGCAGTTGTTAGCGAACCAACAGGAACTTCTTGGCTCAAAATTGAAAAAACATTATTTTTATGGAAAAACAATATATGTAAATAATATTCAGTCATATCTGCAGTCTTTTTGCATCTTTAATATAATAAGTCATAATAATACCTTATAGAACCATGTAAAGGTCAAAAGTGGTTTTCTTTAAGAAGTAAACTTGTGTTTGTATCTGGGCCCTCTAATGGAATTCAGTGTCATCATCAGCCCACAGTTTTGAACGGTTCCAGTCAAATCTTGCAGATAGAGGCTTTGAAGTCACAGAAGCACAGAATATGGTGAGTTTGAAGGGACCCACAAGGATCACTGAGTCCAGTGCCAGACTGCTGCAGGATTTATTTCACAATAGCTCTCCACTGATTTCCCAGTAAGGTGTATTTTTTCTCAGGATTTTTGGTTGGTTGGCTTGGAGGTTTTTCTTCTTGGTATTCTTTTTTTTTTTTTTTTTTTGGACATTTGAAGACCTGGCCTTTTTCTGTCATATAAGGCACGAATGAGAAGACACAAATTTGGTCTGGCATGGAATTGCACGGCAATGCTGAGACAAAGAACTTGCTAAAAATGGGGATATTTTGTGATGGCCTTGTTACCAAAAAAACATATTCTGGAATTCTTAATTTCATAATTTTTAGTTCACATGCCATTTCATGTGCTTTACTTCCTCAGTCTGTAAAAAACTCTCAAGAAATTGCAACTTCATTTCATCAAAGATAAAGCTGGGTACAAGTTTATTTGACTTGATACAGGTGAGATGTAGTAACTAAAAAAAAAAAAAAAACACAAACCAAAAAACCCCCAAAACAACAAAACCCAAACACAATAAGGCACTGAGAAGATAACTTTCCAGACATCTAGAAGCTTTAAAACCTGAGGAAGTCAAAATCGCAGCACATGTTTCAGTGAGCAATCATTTTCCAGCAGTTGGATATTTCTCACTAGAGACTCCTGCACTGTGGATTTTTCTGTTTGTGGCATGTGGTCTGAGTCAGTCTGCCTTACATTACTGGAAATAATGTAGAAGGAGGTTTGTTTAGTTGGGCAGAATCTGTATATGAAATCTTCTAATCTGCCGCGGATTTAGTTATTTGAATTGCCTTTAAGATGCTCAAAACAGATAAAGGATCTGTTATGTTAAGAAAAAGATTGTACCATTTGATTCTGGAGGTAGTTCATTTAACTGTATACTTTTTACATTTAAGAGGCTGCAAATAGAGTCTGTATTATGAAAGTCAAGTACCAAGTTACTTTGCCACATTACAATAATGACTTTTTATTGTTCATACATTCACTTATCCTCTTCTAGAAATGTATGCCTAAATTTGTCTTCTGAGGCTTTGTTGAATCCCACTTTGAATCATTGCCAGGGTATTTGGCATTTTCTTCTCCATCTTTTCATTTATTTTACAGAACACTGAATATTAGTCAATGGGAGAATATTCCAATATACTCCAATGGGAGTAAATAACTTTGTTAAATTTCTCATGTCCAGAAGTCATAACAGTGAATCATCTGATATTTCCATATTTAATATTTTTAAATTATTTGAACTGGAAATGTGGCCTGAAACTGAGACTGGTAAACTTATAGTATTATACTGAAATCTTAATACTGAAATGTTAGAGAATGTCTTAGAATTATAGAATCAATAAGGTTGGAAAAGACCTCCAAGATCAAGTCCAACCTTTGACCAAACACCACCATGCCAACCAAACCATAATGCTAAGTTCTATGTCCAGCTCTTTCTTGAACACTGGGTGTGACTCCCACCACCTCCCTGGGAAGCAGCTCTAGTGCTTTAGCACCACTTCTGTGGAGAAATTCTTCCTGTTGTCCAACAGAATCTCCTGTGGCACAGCTGCAGGCTGTGTCCTCTTGTCCTGTCGCTTCTTAGCTGGTCGAAGAGGCCGACCCTGATCTGGTTACAACCTCCTTTCAGGGAGCTGTAGAGAGCAATGAGCTCACCCCTGAGCCTGCTTTCCTCCAGCCTAAACAATCCCAGTTCCCTCAGCCGCTCCCTGTATAACTTGTGCTCCAGACCCTTCACCAGCTCTATTGCCCTTCTTTGGACACACTCCAGCACCTCAAAGTCGTTCTTGTAGTGAGGGGCCCAAAACTGTACACAAGACTCAAGGTGCAGTCTCACCAGTACCAAGTACAGAGGGATAATCACTGTCCTGGTCCTGCTGGCCAACTTTTTGACACAGGCCAGGATGCCCTTGGCCTTCTTGTCCCCCTGGGCACACTGCTGGCTCATGTTCAGCCTCTGTTGACCAGCACTCCCAGGTCCTTTTCAGCTGGGCTGCTCTCCAGCTGCTCTTCCCCCAGCCTGTAGCACTGTATGGGGTTATTGTGACACAAGTACAGGACCATGGCATTTTGCCTTATTGAACCTCATAGCCTTGGCCTTGGTCTATCAATCTGGTCTGTCAAGATCGCTCTGCAGAGCCTTCCTACCTTCAAGGAGATCAACACTCTCACTCAATTGTGCGTCATCTGCGAACTCACTGAGGGTGCACTTGATCTGCTTGTCCAGATCATCAATAAAGGTATGAAACAGAACTGGACCCTGTGCTGAGCCTTGGGGAACCCCACTAGTGACCAGCCAACAACTGGACTTAGTTCCATTCACCATCACTCTCCGGACCTGGCCATCCAGGCGGTTTTTCACCCATCAAACAGTGCACCAATCCAAACCACGGTGTAAGGACTTAAAGATCACAGCTGCCTGTCTCGAAATACTGTCAAGGCCACAGAAGGAACTTGCCATAAGACACCACAGTGGGAACTTGAGATAAGCACAGCTGGGAGAAATTTACAAGAAAAAGGTGCTAATTCCAGGCCCAGCAGAGGTGAGGTCTGGTTAGCACATCCTGGTTAATGCATCCTGACAAAATTCCTACTGTGGCAAGCTGTGGGAAAGGAAGCAACTGCTAATACACATGCCACCCCAAGTTATAGAAACATCTGCAACCACTCAGTGGATACGCAGAACTTGGAGTGTATAAAGGTGGTACACCCAGAAGAATGACTCCAGGACCTCCACCACCGAGAAGCTCAGGATGAAGAAGGACCAATGGATGACACTGGATCTTCTCCTTGATTGCTCTCTCTCTAAGTCACTCTCTCTTAATCTCTTTCTCTCACACACATCCATTCTTTTCTGTTTCTTTCTATTTCTCTACATCATGTTTACTGTTAAATAAAATCTGTGTTACTGGCTTTGGCATCTGATCTCGTTTGCCTCTTAGTTTGGGCAGAGGCATCTCTCACTAATCGGATCGTGACGTGGGCTGCCAGCTTTTCAAAGAGAATGCTGTGGAAGAGAGTATCAAAGACTTTGCTAAACTCCAGGTAGACTACATCCATAGCCTTCCCCTCATCCACTAGGCAAGTCACCTTGTCATAAAAGGAGATCAGATTGGTCAGGCAGGACCTGCCTTTCCTAAACCCATGATGGCTGGGCCTGATCCCCTGGTTGTCCTATACGTGCCATATGAATGTTGTGCAAAATCAAGGTGGAGTTTCAACTACTGCTTTTAAAAGTGTCCAAATGAAATATGGAAGCTGAAAAATGCTGTTCCTCAGCTTTAAAAAGAAGGAAAAAAAACCACGAACAAACCTCAAAACAAACAAACAAAAAACCAGAAGAGAATGTGGAAAAATAAGCAAACTCTCACCATGTCTAAAGTAAATATGCATGTGTATTTTAATCCACTGTTTTTTTTATAAAAGTAAGGATAGTAACTTAAAATTCAGAATTTAAATTTTAAAAACTATATTAAAAAAAGGCTAATGTTTTTAGTAAAAATATTAGTGAAAAAATACTGTTGAAAAAAACTATTCTGCCAGATTTCAGCCTGGTCTTTTTAAATTGAAAGCCTTTATTTGGAAAGAAAAAAAATTGGACTCAAGTTTCTTACTGGCCTTTCATAGGATAGCAAAATAAACACATTGTTTGTATTAAGATGAAAAAAATAATTTTGTTGGCATTAGAAAGGATTTAGCACTTGCATATACCCATGTTACAATTGGAACATTTAGTACAGCTTTGATTTATGAATATTTGCATCAGTGTTGAACAGAATGTAGCCTCTTACTTTACTTTTAAAGTGCTGGAAAACATTGCACAAAAAAAGATGAGTTTGAGTTTGTATTACTCCTTGGCATCATGTCTTTCACATAATTCCTGCAGTATTGTGAAACTTAAAATTGAATTCCCATCAGAAATATTTCTATAGGTCTGGGAGTACATATACACTATTACACTTCAAATTGGCAAAACTTGTTTTGCAACAAATTCTACCTAAAAAGAAAATTCCTTAGTTGAAAAAAAAACCCACATTTGATTTTTATATGAAATAAACTACTTTAGACATTTCTGCTATTTTTTGTTGCCTCATACTGGCTTGATTTAATAGTTCCCTTTTTGGAGGATAGCTTTGTATTCATGTTATCCAGAACTCTTTCTGCAGCTGGATTAATACAAGTAGAAGTAACCCTGTCTAGATTTAATTGTAGGTCTGAAGTTTTTATTTGGAACTTTATTAGACTTGAAGACATAATTTAGCAGTCAAATATGTTTGTGTGTGTCTTTCATTATATTTTCCATGCAATATTAATATGTCAAGTTACAAAATAATTTTGATAATGGTCAGAATTAAAATCAATCATTTAACTCATATTCAAAACATAATAAAATTGGTTTAGTTAAATTGTTCAGTAGAGGGGTGAGACAAAAAAAAAGGGTTATCTTTATAACAACGATACATCAACTAGATTTCTAAACTGTTGGAAACTCTTCAGTGGAGTAGACAAAGTACTTAGAACAAAGTCAAGAAGCAGCTATGCAGTGTTTTCTTTGTAGTTCCAGTTTAAGCACAATGAAAAACAAAAATGGAGCATATTCCTTTTCTGTAATTCAGTTTGTGCAGCAGGCAAGATTTTTATTTCCGTGTAAATAATACTACTTTTTAGCCAAAGAAATAAAACTAGGTCACATGCAACAGTGATGGAGCAGATGTGATTGGCACTTGGATTTTGTGGTTTCACACTTACGAGTCTTTCCATAGGTTATGTAATATGAAGCATGATCTCATGATTGGCTAAGGGGTTTTGATCACAGTTAAGAAATGGCTGGAAATTTTACTTCAATAGTGTCATTATGTAACCATAATTAATACGAGAAGCTGGAAAAAATATGCAGATGTAGATGCTTTTCATCTAGAGCAGTTGCGCTTCCAAAGATTCCTTACTCCAAAGATTCTTAAAAGAATAGTTATTCTATTAATTAAGGAATTATACTGTCAAGTATCGCAAAATGAACATAAAACTGATAGAAATGTTTATATTGAAATTTGGACATGCTTACATTTCTTATTGCTGAAAATTCTTGAGAGATTAAGAAATAAAATGTAGAAATGCTGCCAACTGTTGTAAAACACCTCTCTTTGATTGGGAAAATGTCTTAATTATTGATCTAAAGTATTAGGTTGTGTGTTTACCTTGATGTTATTGCCGCTCTTTATGCAGTAAAAACTTTGAAGAAATATCTCTACCAGCTAAATACGTTGGTCAGAAATGGAAAATAAACAAGACTTACCTCTTACCTGGTTAAGATGGCAGTGACCTCAGATGGGACTTCTTGCCAATTTTGAAAATAAAATCTATTTGTTTATCCTTGATTTTATGATGTACTTACCTGTGTGTACTCCACAGGACATGCCATTTCCATGCCCTATCTCTCGGTAGATATATGTGTCATATGCCCTACTGACCTCAAGGGGTTAAGCTAGTCAAGTTACCTATCTCAACACATGAAAAGGAAGAATTAACCACAGTTCCCCAACTACTAGTGTAGCTTTCAACGCCTTTTCTATGGTGTGTGGTATTGATAGGATATATAACTGTGAAAGAAGGAGAAAGTGCACTAAAGTGATCTGAGAAGCAAACTATCGTCTTGACATGTTTTTTCTAGCTATTGAAAACCTTTTCATATTGCAACTCATCCTGACAGTGAGGCTGTAGAATTCCTCTGATTTAAGTACCATCTGGTTATGCTCAAAGCTTTAAAGCTATTATCTCAGCATAAAATTTCAGCCTCCTATACTTTTTTCTTCACCAAACTATCCATTTTTAAGCCACAAATATTTTTCCAGTCCTTTCAGATTTTATCTAAAAGTATATTTTAACAGTATTTAAATAGTTCTTAAACAATAACAATTTATCTTGATAGATGACATGCTGTGTTTTTTCATTTTATTTTAATTAGCCATTGTGGAACCAAATTCCCTTTTGTTTTATTCCTTTGAATACTGTTTAATTATAGTTATCATGCCAAATATCTTAAAGGTTATTTTACCAATACAGTTTCATTTAACATAAGCCATGTGGAATCAATAGTCCTGTTTCCTAAAGTGAATGCTTGGAAAATCTTACATTCATATGTTAAGAGTACACATCCTTTCCTCATTAGCTGGAAAGTACAGGGATTTTGGCACAGGTTCTGTGTGGAAGCATTGTGCAGCTTTTATATGGATTTTGTTTTTAGCCTTTGATGACACTGTTTAGAATAGGAAGTATCTAATAAGTAAAGCATTTTGTCTAATGTGCTGCCAGTGTGTTTAATATATGCCTGGAGGTCTGAAACATTATCTTCTCCACTATAGTAATATGCATTTAATTCTCTGAAAGCAGAAGGTCGAACTTTTAAAAGGGACTCAAAGTACATTTTCAACTAAAATAATTTAAAACACATGGGACAGGGGACCAAAGTAATGTACGGTTGGTTTTTATGGTTTAATCATGATCATGTTTATGCACACCAGTAGCTAATTAAAGAAAACTTTTATTGTTCGTTTTAAATGGGTTATGTAAAGAGTAAGAGAATTGATAAAATACAGCCCAATGATAAATGTTACCATTACATTTACTAACAGCAAGATGATATTGCTGTTCTTGACATCTTTAAAGTATTGGCCTATTTACTCCATAATACAGCAAAGAGAATTTTTTAGAGTTGTTGTACTGATAGTCGTGCCCTCTCATCTCCTTATCCCATTAGAGGAATACTCAAATGCTTCCCAAATTCATTACTAAGTGTATTTTCAGGTTAACTGTGAAACTTGGTTGGAAGGCTTGATGCTCACTGAGCTGAAATTGATGCAAGAAGTTCCTGTGATACTTCTGCACTTTTATTTTGTACCCACTTTTGTTATATAAAGCTGTCTTGCAAATCATTACTCACTTGTTTCAAGCTTTATAATATATGTGGTAAGACCGTACGTAAGTCAGAGTTTCATTGTGGAACCGGGTGGCATGGAAAACTGTAATAGGATATGGTGTCTTTCACCTTTCGGGCACTGGTTCATATTCCATACTGCTTAGTACTGAGCAGAAACTGCCATTTGAATGCTGTTCAGTGACCTGCGTGAATTGATTTGGGGTCTCAGTAAAGTTTCTGTAGTCGAATGTCCGCGTAACAGGAAACTCAGCAGTTGGGACCAATTAGCACCCTTGCAGCAGTCTGCACAGAGAAACTATAGTCTGACTGGGGGTGGAGGCAGAGCTACTTTCTTACCTTCCTTGAGGTGCTTTGCATAGACCAGCATATTTGATAACTACCTAATCATAAAAAGAGGTAGAAGAAAAGAACTAGGCTTCAATTCAAATCTATTTAGGTGTGGGAAGAGTGGATCCATTCAGAAAACAGAAGAACTGTGCTTTCTTCCTCCACTTGGTCACACACATGCAATGCTTTTCTCCCTGGAAGGTTATCGTTTAGTGGATGACACTGTGTTTTCATTTCCTCTAGCCAAGTCATGCATAATCTAAGTTTCAGGTAGCTGCAGAAATTTCTGCTGCATAGCAGAGAACAAGAGAATACCATGTAGTAACCATAAGAGTGTCATTCACTACAGAATCATGCTTTCTAAAACATTTTTCATCAGACTCAACTGATGTATATGTAGCAATTAAAAATTGCTGGGTTTAGCAGTGTATGTCCTCAACTTCATTTCAGGCAGCATTTCCATGAAATGATAGGCAAGATTATTTCACTGCTCCATCCTTTCTGCCTTCTGCTTGCCTTCAATACATAAGCAATAAAACCATCTGTACCAATTTTGAAAGGGCCGTCAGTGCAGGATATGGTAAACTTTATAGTTTACCAGGCAGAGAGGCTGAGGTGTAAATAGCCTAACTTTGCTAGGATATCAGGAGGAATGAGGATTTCTTGGCTCACAATGTAGTGATTCATTAAAATGGTCTCTAGTTATTTTTACAGAGGCTGCATTAAAAGTGGTATCACATTTACAAGTCAGTGATATGAGTCTGCCATAGAAAACAGCCGCAAAGAATTTTATTGGTTATTTGAAAAATATGTACATGAGTGAATCTGAAAAGATTGTAACCAGAGCTGGCAAAAAACTTTTCAAAGAAAATCTCAGCTAGTTAATGGTTCTGTTTTAGGATTTCCTCTGTAATACTTTTTCTAGTATATTCATTCCTTTAAAGAAAAGGAGAGATGATTGCTGCCTTTGTTCTATAAAGCACAAAGGAACCTTAACTGCTTTTCTTCACCTCCCCTATAACTACATTTCTATTAATATTGCTGCATAAAGGCTGAGGAAATTTGAAGAAAGTCAGTAATTCACTGCCCTTCATTCTTATGGTAAAGTTGCTGATAAATTATGTAAGTACCTGAAATTCATTATTCTATTTTGAAGAGGAGGTTAAGGTACAGTTTGTCCTAGTTTATACCTCCGTTTTCAAAGATTTGCTAGGGAGTGGAGAAGACAAGAAGTAACTATTGAAGTAGGTCCTGGAACAAAGAAACTAAACCATCGAGTCAATGTGCAGTGTCAGCCAAAGAAACCCAACAAAAATGCTGGACATTAGGGTAGAGACTGAGAACAAGACAGAAGGCGTCATTTTATTACTATATAAAACCATAGTGATTCCACTTCTTGAATGCTTTGTAGAGTACTCAAAAAGTGCATAGTGGAGTTATAGAAGTAGAGAAGGGAAGCTAAAAAGATTAAGGGTACTGGAGCAACTTCTTTGTGAGGAGAGACTAAAAAGGCTGGGATTTCTCTGTCTGGAGAGGAGAAGGCTGAGGGGGGCGGTGATCACAGTTTACAAAGTCGTAGCAACACTAATAAAGCTGAATGTGGACCTATTCAATTAATGTACTACAAAGATCTGAGAAATGCAATGTCATGAGGAGGAGATGGTTTAAAGCAATTTAAATAAAAAATTGGAACTTACTGCCCCTGAAGATTTTGGAGGACATACACTGTCAGTGATTCAAAAAGGAATAGGACAAATTCATGGACAAGAAGTCCAGAAATGGTTACTGAAACGACCACACAGACGTGTACCACTGGCATCCTACTTGCAACAGC
Organism: Empidonax traillii; assembly: GCF_003031625.1. Classification (NCBI taxonomy): domain Eukaryota; kingdom Metazoa; phylum Chordata; class Aves; order Passeriformes; family Tyrannidae; genus Empidonax; species Empidonax traillii. Next base: position 130,787 of record NW_020956210.1, read on the forward strand.
TGTGGATGCTTGTGGAGTAAGAGAGGAACAGATTGCAGGAAGTGGCCAGGGTTCACAGTCTCTCTCAACAGTCTCCTCCTGGTGCTATAGGAAGCAGCGTACTGGGCTGGATGGGTCAGGAATCCTACTGAGTTGGACATTTCTTATGTCAGCTCCTGTACAGAGCAGAGCAGAAACACTTCTGGGCAGCACAGATGGACACGTTAGTTATGCTATGGAAGCTATACAGGGTGAATGCATGACTCTAAACTGCATGTGAATCTGAGGAATTGGTCATACATCATTATGATGATGATTATAATTGAATTTCTGCAGATTTTTTTTTGCCAAGAATTTTGGTATATGTTCCCCACCTTGTCCTCAAGCTCTGATAGAATTTCTATTTGTTTCATGAGCAATGTTGAAAGTGATTTTTCTTGAAGTATTTCTTTATCTTGGGGTATCTCTGTCTTCTGATTCAAAACTATGTAGTCTCTGGTCACAGCATTTCAACTTTTCGTTTCACTCTTGCATTTCATTTGATAGAAGGAACCCTTTTTTTATATCGGTAGTGTATGTTTCCTTTTTGAAATATTTCTATATGCAGTGACTTCTTATGTGAAACCCTGTGAAAATCACAGACAACACCATGTGTAGCCTCAGTAAGCTGAGAACTCATAGGCCATCACAGAACTAGTCTTTAGGTAGTGCTGATGTTTCCTGTAACTTTGATGTTTTATATAAGGCAGCTGTATCTCCATGACACTCCAGAGAAATATTTTTCTACAACACAATATTTATACATTTCAACTAATAATTTCCATTTAATCTTGTTGTGATTATGCAGTAGATTAATATTGTGTTCTATTTCATCTAATCACAGTAAAATATTTTAGTGACAAAGATGACTTTTTTAGCGTTAGTACTCAAAACTGGAAAACAGTTCTACCTAGGCTTTTTATTTACCATACATTATATCACAGATATTTGGTTTTGTATAAGCCATAAATTTCTTGTAGATTCTGTAAAGTTCACAGAAAGAGTTTAAATTAAGTGAATGTTTTTAAGCCTAGAAATCATTACTGCCTGTTTTTTTGCTTTTTCTTTCACATATTCTTTTGGCACTTCAGCTATTGTGAGTCATCATTTCGTTGGAACAGACACCTGCTGTGTTTTCACAAATGATTACCGTGTTAAAGTTAACTTGGCAGATTTTTTTTTTTATAAGTCTCTTTTTTGACATCATGTTTGTATAGTGATTGTTTGCTGTGACTGAAATGGAAATAGTTGGCATATGGATATCAGAAGCTAATATAATACTTTCCTTTGCAGGTTTCCAAACAAGAGCAGAAAAAAATGGATGTGGCTGATGGAGGAACAGTTGAGACTTCTTCCCGTTATAGTGGAGCACAGGACAGTGGAATCGGCAGTGACAGTGTTAAGATCAGAATCATTCAGATCGAGCAGCATAGTGGTACCAGCCAGCACCGCATTGCTCGTCCTTCCCGCCAGTCTTCCATCGTGAAGAATCTCAATTTCATTCCCTTTGACATTTTTGTTACAGCAAGTCGAATCTCCTTGATGACTTACTCATGCACTGCCTTACCAAATTCAAAATCAGTGCAAGATCAGAAAGATGGTGAGAAGATAAGCAAAAGCTCCTTGAACCTTCCAGAAACAGGCTCAGGCAGCAGCCATGATACCAAGAAGCCCAGTCAGCCATGCATCTCATCTGTCACAGCAGATGATCTTTTGAACAGTAACGCTCCCCCATCTACTGGGAGAAAAACAGGTCTTTTGTCACTGGAAAGTCTCCACGCTTCCACAAGATCATCTGCGCGACAAGCCCTGGGTATAACTATTGTACGGCAGCCTGGTCGCAGGGGAACCGGGGACATAGAGCTCCAGCCATTTCTCTACCTCATTGTATCGCAACCCTCTGTGCTCCTGAGCTGCCACCACAGAAAGCAAAAAGTAGAAATATCAGTTTTCGATGCTGGCCTTAAAGGAGTCGCCTCAGACTACAAGTGTACAGGTGAGACCATTTAACATTCACTCCTGGTTATAACTGTGAAAATCGTTGCACGTCTCAAAGTTACTAGGGTGGTGGAAACCAGCTGAGAGACTTTTAAGATGTCTTTAAATATCAGTCACTACATTTACATATTTTTAGGATTACACCTCACAGCTGAATCAAGTTAAGTGTGTAAAATGTTTGAAATTAGTTAAGATCTAAACTTTTAGCAACCAGTTCTTCCTGTTTCTTAGTATTACTTTCTCATTACCAGATTGTGACAGGAATTGTTGCATTGCTCTAACTTCTCAAAGTTTTCTGAGGAAGTAAGAGTTGTAAGCCAAGGTAATTTCATAAAAAGCATTTTTTATGACTCAATGTCACAATATTTTCCTACATTAGCTTACTGATAAAATGTAAAGATAAACATTATAGAAGCACCAGGTGTTTTGAACATAAACTGTAAGAAAATTAAAGTGATCTTTCACACAGGATCAAGTGATGTCATGTATTTTAAGTTTTCATTCAACTGAGCAATGGTGTTTTCCTTTCTCTTAATAAATGGCTTTTTTTTTTCATTTCATATGCGAAGCTTATAATGAGAAATATCAAAATCATGTTCTGTAGAAAATATTCTGAAATATTCTTTGCCTGCTTTATCTGTACTGCTGAAGAGACAAATCACATTATTGCAATTCATTTATCCAGCAGCCAGTACTGGGTATAAGGATTTAATGAGATACATCATTATAGTGTGTTACCCCAAAAAAGTGTAAATGAGTATGTAGGGATCCAGATGAACACACAGCCAGAATGGTATGGGATTTCAAATTGCTCACTGAATGAGAGCTGTAGATATTTCTAGTTGTTGTGGAAAGTAGTATACTTTTTTCTTGGGCAGCTTTATCAAATTTTTGCCGAATGACATTGCATATTTTTGGCATTAAATTGGCATTAAAATAATGTGCTCATGGAAAAGACTAAGATGCTATATTAACTTCTTTCCGAAATCTGAAATGTAGTGGAACATTTAAGAGGGATTAAACAGTGATGAAGTTTAGAGAGTGGGAGAGAAGATACTTGAAATAGGGAGAAGATTTGTTCTCTACTACATCTTTTTATCATTCTTCTGTTTTCATCTTTCTCTGCTGTTCCTGTCCTGTCTTGAAAGAAATACCACTGTGTCGTGAATTTGATTTACTCCAGATTCCCGTATTTGTTAAATGCTGTGTAAAATGTGGTTGTTGTAGCACTTAATATGAAAAGAATTCACAAAGCAAAGCCTGAAATTTAGGTTGGAGTAGGTCTAAGTTTAAGATTACAGCTTCATTAAGTTAGTGTTTTAGATGCAACAGGACTTCTTCACTTCTCATGTCTGAGGCATTTAAGTGTGACCTTGTACAAGCTGCCACCATGTTACGAATCTACTGGGCAAAGTTCTGTCCATTCTGCTCCTGCAATTAACTTGTGAAGTCCTTCACCATCTTCATGTGTGAGGGAGCAATTCTAGAAAACACAAACTCTAAGAAAGTCTTCCTATAAATTTAAAGTGGATCAGAAAGCACAGAAACATGGCAAGAAGTTTAAATAATGAAGATAGGAGGAACATAACAGCCTGAGAGCTCCACAGTCACCGGTTGCTCAGTTGCATTAGCCATACGTGGGTCTTACCCTTTCCTTTGGCTTTACATCTCCACACCAGGCAAATGTGAAATAGTGTGGAGGCAGGACTCAGACATTATATGAAGGCAGACGTTCTGGTCTCATCCTGTTGCCTTTTTGGGCAGTAATAAATACCTTACTCCTGTATCACACAGAATCCTATGCTTGCTTAGTGTACTTTTCAAGAGTTTGAGAGATGAGTGCCAAAGTTCTAGTACCTAAAAATGCCATCCTAAATGTATCAATAAATTAATGAAATTAGGCCACATTTCAAGTCACACACTAATTCACACAGCAAAATAGGTTTTTATTGCCTCTTGTTTAGCAAGACCTGCTATGCTTGTAATTGCATTGTTTAGGGTTAATGCCGTCATACCACTGTAGTGAGATGTTAGTTTTGGAAATCTTTATTTTTCATTTCTAACGTGTATTTGAGCAAAAATAGCCATGAACTACGTGCGTTTTATATAAATGTCTGTATGTGAATACAGACTACACACACTATATTTTTCATACCATATAATACAGAATCAGGAGCTCTTTGAGGCATTTTCTGCACTGCTGCAGTTGGTTTCATCATTCATACCAATCTTTTTTGACATTGTGACTATTTGCCAACAGTTTTTTCTGAAAGAGGTATATCATCCATATGACGAGCAATATGAAGTTTATTTTAAGGAACTATGTTAGCTTCTTTCCTTCTGTACAAAAGATATGCACTATATTCCTGTATTTCTCTGTTTATCAAGGACTGGAAAGTGAGAAGAAGACAGAAATTATGTCTCATTTATGGTGAATGTTGCTAAACAGTATTTCCAGTTAGAAATACTACTAGAAATCCTTCTCTAGAAGACTGCTCTTTTGTGTGTATGTGCTCATGAAATTAACTCTACTTTATCTAGTGTAGAGTGGGAAAGAGGACACAAGCTGAACATAAAAGATATATTTTAACTGGATTAACTGAGGGAGCATATTCCCCCTTCAGAACAAAACAAAAAAGCAACCAACCAAACCATCTGCCTGATGAAAACATTGTGAGCATTCCATCCTATGAAGGAGATTAGACAACAGCACAGCAGCAGCTCAGAAATTCAGGCCCGTAATACTGCAAATTTTCATCACAACCTAAAAATTGAGGCTTGCCTATGCAAAAGAAAAAAATACACTGCATGTTATAAAATTTTATTGGCACTCCTATAGGGGTAGTTTCTCATTACTTCCACTAATATGGTTAAACTTACATAGTTAAGCTATATATGAAATATTTATGCTACATTTTAAGCATGCTACTAAAATCTCTACCATTTCAAATCATTCTATGTATATTTATATACCCTATACACTGCATAAGGGTATTTTAGGAATGTTTTAAAGCATTTGGAAAAATTGTTTGTATCAATCTTCTTGTGAAATTCTGAAGACTTGACTACTGTTAGTTTAACAGGAGTAGATTCAGGTCTTCAGAAATACTGTGCTATAATTTCCCACAGCTTTTATAAAAGAAAAAATCTTCACTTCTGAAACAACTCTCAAATTTTTTCAAGGCAGAAGCAAATACAAAATTCTGTTGTGAAATTAGGAAGGTCTTATTTTTCAATTGACATTAGCTCCAGAAAAAAGCTTTAGGGTAAAGAAAGGCTGGGAATAGTCTGGATCTAGTTGTGCTTTTCATCCCTCACCTCCCATTAGTGTACTTCTAAGAAATACATTGTTTAGCTGTAAGGCAAAAAAATTGTCTAGAATTTAGAAATGCTTCTAACAGGTAATTTGATGACAGTCTGGTTTATGAACCTTTGAACAAAACAGGGAAATTATCCTTTAAAACTGCACCAACATGAATTTTAAATAGTTACTCGTGCGCTGGTGACAGAATTGAGGTTACTGCTTCATGATGGTTTACTGCTTTGAACATTGTGTAGAAATGAAGTTTTCTATACTGTTATGAAACCATATGTAATTTATTTGGGACAAGGATTTTGTTATTAGCTTTGAACAGAGCATAAAACTCAGGATCTTGGACATTAAGCTATCACTTTTTTGTGCGAGAGTATATTGCACAGTGGCTGAAACACAAAACTTTATCCAAAGAACTTGGCTCCTCTGTCAGTAGCTGTGTTATTTTTAGCCTAATTTCTGAAACATACAAGAAATAAACATTTAAGAATTAAATAGAAGGAAATAGGCCATTTAAAATTAAGTATTCTTAGTGTATTAATTAGCAGTTAGTATCGTCAGACTTCCATCAGAGCAATGCCTGTATGTTGGGAGTATTTGCCTGCCTGGGAGCTAAAGACCCAATGGTTGGGCTTCCTCAGTCTTTCTCTCCAACCAAGTCCACTGGCAAGTCAGTTTGTAGGAGGAGGACATTTATTAGGTTATTGAAATGTTAGCTCAGTTTTATTATGGTTGTACCAAACTGCTTCATTCGTGTTTTGTAGTTGGGCAGCTTGATTGCAGTTATGCTACTGCCAGGTAAAGGAATTTCAAATCAAAGTGAATAAATCAATAGAATAAATCTGAACTCTTTAGTAAGTGCCCTTAAAATAACCTAGTTGCTCCTTGAGTTTGCGTGTAAGATTTTGTGTAAATAGACTGGAAATTACTGTAAAAAAACCCTTTTTTTATTCAATGCTCATCCTACATTTTGCAAAAAAGCATCTGCTAACTGTTAGTTTTTGCAAACAGAGCTTTGGCCATTTCCACTTAAATAATAGTGGGTGCAATTGTTTTTAATGTAATCTCATAAGCTGCTTTTATAAATATTTTTTTTAAATCTTTATTTGCTTTGTTTCAGGTAATGTAATCCAGATACAAAATTGCCTCATTTCCTGACCACTGTGCTCTGGGCATTCTTGAAAAATCTTTTTTCTATTTGTTTGTTTGTTTACTTTCAAAGAGGAGGTTGTGGTGCTTGGTTGTTTCAAGGGAGAGAAATTTCTCAGTAAATATCTGTTATGCATGGAATTTCTTCAGCTTCCGCCAACGACACATTTGCAAAAACAGGCATTATGAGGCCATCCAGAATTATTCTTGGTTTTTATTTTATTTTATTTTATTTGACACCCACGCCTTTGATGGCAGGGGGTCCATGAAGAGCAGATGCAGTAGCTAAGATCACATGTAACCTCTGATCTAATGGAAAGCCCAAGCTTTTGCATGAAGAGCGATGCAGGCTGGCTCTGGCAGGAGGTCTGATTCACTGCCTCCCCATCAGCCTGTGCTTCCTACATGGCAGAGAGAGGATTTAAGGCTGCTGCTTAGCGTAGCATTGAGGGAGTTCTGCTGGAGTGTCACCTGTTCCCCTTCGAGTATATTTATTGTCCAGTACATCTGCAGGCTTGGATGCAGGGGGGGTCCAGCCCCCACCCATAAAGCCAAGTTGGCTTGGGAATGTGCATTCCTCAGGTTACTGTAAGTGCTCATTTTTGAACTTCCTGACACAGCACTTGTGAGTACGCTAGCAGAAATGTTTTCCCACTTGTGTTCTTTAAATTCCAATGGAAACCGTTTTTAAAATAAGACCAAACGTTCCACTTCAGAGTTTCAAATGCAAAGATGATTGCAGCATTGTACTGGCTTTTAAAATTGACTGCAGACCAAAATATGATTCATCCATTGAAATAAAAGCACATTGCAAATCTCATCTGGGCTGTGTAGAGTTCCAGCTGAGCAGGCCAAGCTGCCATCCCGCACACACACTCAGTAGCTCTGTCCCTGCCTGGGGCTGAGACCCCCCCCCGGCTGTGCCCTCTGAGCTGGCCTGGCTGTCAGCTATAAACAGGAACAAAAACACATTTTGGAGAATGAAAATACTCAAGATGGGAAATTTCTTCTGCCTTCCTCCTTACCTTTCTCCTTACTCCCCTTTTGGGGTTTGCTATCTGCTGTTATCGGAAGACCAAAGGGATAGCACATAAATCAGAAGCTTGCAAATTCAAATTAAGTTTAGGAAAATACTTCATAAACTGAAGTTTGGAGTGAGGTCTCAATCTTAGCAAGGCTAGAAGTGGTTTGTAGGTTTGGGTGAATTCAAAAATAATCAAAAACTTGTTTGGTTTGGTTTGGTTTGGTTTGGTTTGGTTTGGTTTGGTTTGGTTTGGTTTTTTTAAGGAAGGGAAGGAGGAAGGCGAATGTTGACCTATTGAAGGCCTCAGCTTTTCAGTCTTGCAGATTTTAAATTGCAGTCTTATAATTTAAGGTCTTGTCGATCTGTAATAGTTGTCTCACCATTTTTCTTTTGCGGCCACAGACAAATTTTTCTCATGGTGTAGAGGATAGAATTTCTGGCCGTCTTCACCACTCCTCACTTCTCAAGCCGTTCTTTTCTCTCTCTTGGCTTGCTGTGCAGTAATTCTAGCCTCTCCTTTTACTTATATATGCATCCCTAGGGTTTTCTGCAGCATTTCCTTTATACAAATAACTGCAAATTTAAGTGTTGATTTTTGGGAGAATCACAGAAAGTGGAAATGGAAATGACTTATTATAATACATTATTCAGACCAGTTCCCTGCTGATGCATAATTGTTCCCTATTGTATATTTTACAGTGTTCTGTCAAGTGTATTTTTAAACATTCTGAACACTTCCACCATTTCCTTGAGGGACAAGTCCTTTTTCTAGCAGTTCTCCTCATCATGAATTCCTCACTTTTCATCCTAAAATTTCTTTGTTTTCATTCGATTGCTTCTCTGATGTTTCCTCTGCCCTTGGCATAAGGATTGATTGACTGATATTGTTTTGTTCCTTTCCTGATCCTTGATCCTGTTTTCTACCTTATAAGGTATTTTAATCAAGATATACACATATTTCAGTCGTTTGAACTTTGATGTAAATATGTTTGTCTTACCCAGATACATTTTGTTTGGAACTCACCTCAAATTTTTGATATATAGAATCATAGTCAGTTTTGAAACCTCTGGGTTTTAGCTTTCTTGTCATTATGTAAAGCCTTATTTATTGATCAGTTTCTGGCATATTTGGCTGTACAGTCAAGTCGGTTACCCAGATTCCAACTAAATCACATGCTATGGTCTTGGAAGCACTCAAACTAGTTCTTTGTGTGGCCCTTTGAGATTATTACCTCCAATGCAAAATTGTGTCAATGCAACACTCCTGCTTCCAGAATTAGCTCAGTTTCACTTGAACTTAAAAAAGAAAATGCTTGAACTCAGTAAGACCAGTGCTGGGTTAAAAGTAAATTTTTTTTGTCGGGCTCAAGCTAATTTTGTGCATTTCTTCATGTTTTGTTCCTGAAATGTAAATTTCAGAGTCCTTATCATTATTCACCTATCTCAGTCCTGCAGTGCCCCAGGTAATGAAGAGGCGACAGCGCTGCTCTCCTTGGAGGCATGACTGAGCAAAACAATCTCCTGAGAGTCCCATGGTTCCTTTATTTTTTTGCCTGTGCTTACATGCTGCATTTCCCAGTGCCCTGAGGGCAGTGTTTATACAGTTAATGTATTAGGTCATGCAAGGATTTTCTGCAATGTAAATTCTTGTCATCTGAGATATTTTCATCTTTAAAGCACTACAACTTTCAAATAATTATTAGGTATTTTATAACATAAACACATCTTAGGATAATAAGACTACCTGTAAATGCATTATTCAAAAGAAAGCTTTGACTAAATTTAGTGGATTTTCTGAAAAGCCAGTGGATGGTATAGATTGCTGTATACAGTATGGGATGATGTCTTTCAGAAATGAGACAAAATAATAAAATATTGCAACATTTTGCTCCATATTGGTGCTCCCAAATGTTTATATTATTAGTTCTGAAGGAACAGTAGCTTAGATATCAATCGAATTGATTCACTGGTGTTCACTGAACAATATTCAGTAATTTTGACAATGCTTTACACTATATATTCTAAAAAACTTCAGAATGTTCGTTCTTTATGATGATCTATTAGCACAAAACAAGATATTATTTTATATATCCAAGTCAGATAAAAACTGTGTTTAGCACAGGTACAAATCTGTGTTTTGGAAAAAAACGTGCTTTGGTGGTAAAGGGGATGATGTTGTTGTTAGTATTATTATTTTCAGCATACTGGACAAATGCTAGACACAACATATTCCCTAAAGCACTTACTATAGAAAAGGGAGTATGCCACATCATTCTGGCTATTTTAATTAAAGGAAAGGGTTTAAGAACCATAGAAATGTAGAAATTCTTATAGAAAATATACAAATCTGTTGTATGCAGTGACAGCTCTTAAATAACTGTTGAGAGCTGACTTTATAAATGTATATAGCAGGAATAAAGGGAAGGAAAGGCTGTAATGTATATGCCATACAGTACAAACACTGCTGTAAAGTCATTGCCTGAAAATTGATCAAATAAAAACAGAAGAATGTGCTAACTTTTGATCTTTTCCATATAGATCTAAAGTCATGATCAATTGGTTTCAGTAGGTTCTTTGAAATCACATAAGGGTTCATATGTGCCAAGTTTTATATGAATCACATGATGAGGTCAAGAAACACAAATTCCAAAGCTGACTTTATATACCTAATTCACATATGACCGTGATACCACGATACCATATGTTGACTATAACAGTGAGTATGTAAATACTGTTCTTGAAAGAAATTCATTTAGTAAATCTCAAAGCAATTATAGCAGGTTTTAATTGACTGAAAAAAGGAGAGAACAGCATCCAGAAAATCTCCTTAAGTTGTTAAAGATGAGACAATTATTCAAAAATTAACATAGCAGTCTTGATAATAAAGAATGATTGATTATTTAGAATTTAAGGCCTATTGTGCCAGAATTGAGTACTCTTATAATGAAGGTCATGTGTCCCTAAAGAATAAAAAGCCTTTTTACACTACTGCTTTTGCCATTTTTAATACTTGGAAAATGAAGACAAGAATAGCACTCAGATTTAATTTTAATGTACAATTGTAAAAGTTCCTGCATACATGCAAGAATAGCTACTGATTAGCTACTGAATGAAACTCCAAAGGAAATTACATAACTGCACTGTTGTCATGCTCTGTTCCTAAGATCTCATAGCATTCTGGTCTTTTCACCTTTTAATTTACTTTTCCATTATTATCTTCTTTCTCTACCTGGCAATGACAATACGATCTAGAAGTAGCAGATTTTGAGCACAGATTCTTTTGTAAGGACTGCATTAAAGTGTCAATAATTAATCATTAACTAAAGGTAAAATTGTTTCCAATTTAAGTCATCTTGGGGTAACTGATGTATTTTACTCATATTTTTGCAGGTTTTCTAAATTTTGTGTAATCAGAGCTCTGAGCTCTTGCCCATGTGTGCATGCATTATTCTACATATACACGTGTCTCTAGGCACAAATGCTATGTATACCAGTCGTATTAGGTACAGTATATACCATATTACATTTTAAACTTTTAAATTTTGTTTAACCAATTTTGTGTGTAGTATTTTGTTATGTATCACATTCCTGAAATAGCATTAATGGCTGTGATAATTATCATCTGTAGATCCTGGGAAGACTCTACCAGAAGCTCTGGATTATTGCAAGATTTGGTTGCAGACAGTAGCAGGAGAGGTAGATGCTAGAAGTGGTATTCCACCTCCTCTTATCACTGTGCAAATTAAAGACTTCCTTAATGGACCAGGTAAGCATTGCACTTTAATCTTTCTTTTCTAATATAATCTGTTTGTAGATTTGCACACATAGACACACATATAAGTATATAAAGGAGGGAGAGGGACCTTTTTATACAGGCCAAGGGCAATGGTTTTAAACTGCAAGAGGGCAGGTTTAGATTAGGTGTTAGGAAGTAATTCTTTACTTTCAGGTTGGTGAGGAGTTGGAACCAGGTTGCCCAGAGAAGTTGTGTAGTGCAACTGAGGCACAGGGATGTTAAAGGTTTTCTCATTATATTACGGTTATCAATTTAAAATAAATAATATAATTTGCCCAGGTACTTAAATATAGAATTTGATGTTGGAAACACATTTTCTATTGTCTGTGGGTGACGCCGTGATCACTTGTGAATATAAATTGAACAACCAGTGAATTTGCCCCATAACTATAAATACTGTGGTTAAGTAGTTTGAAAAACCATGTTTTGTACACAGGCAGGAGTCTCAAGGAAAGAATAAAGTATATGAACAACCATATCTTTGCCCCCTCTTTTGGTTTTCTGCGCTGTCTTAAAGGCATTATTTTAAGAGAAGATTTTTCAAAACCACCTGACAATGCAAAGCTTTTGTTATATGGATTGCTGTTTGGCTTTATTAACAGGCCTTTGAACTTTCAGACCTACTGCATGTTCTCCATCTGCTGCCATTTGAAAAAAAGGACTAATTGATAGTAATGGTAGATTTTCTTTTTAATCAGGACCAGCACAAAAGGGGTAAAGACACCTACTATCAGGGGCCTTTTCGTCACTGCTGCCAGATTGGTTTTCTTTTATCCTTCTCCCTCCAGTTCTTTTGTGTCCTCTTTTCCCAAATTTGGCAGATTTCCATAGTCTCAGACCCTTCATCTGTGCATTCCCCTTTTCTCAAGGTTTTCACTGCAGTTTCTTGGCACAGCCTTTATATTTAATTTATTCCACACCTGAAGGTGTTTCCCTGATGCTGTCCTGCCAGCAGGACAGACTTCTAACTAAACTAGCAAACATGGAAGGTGGTACCAGCTTGCAAAGTATATATTCACAAGCAATGCAAGTGTCCACCCCAATCTAAACCATTCAGTGTTAAATCTCTCCCCTCCGTGGTGTTTGGCTAAATAGGGAACTGAAAACCAAATTAATGCATCATAGCTTTCAATCTGTTTATTCTCACAAAACATTTAAAACTTCTGAGATTTCTTTTGGGATCTATTCTTAGCCAAAAGGCATTTATTATCGTCTTTTTGCTACTAATTGGAACTATCATTACACATGACTCAACAGTAATTACTCTGAATTTTAATGAAGTGTCTTGCCAGTGTAATATAACAAAAACAGCTCTGCATTCCCTTGCAGAGCAGTTACCACTATGAGATCCCCTTCAATAAACTAACCTTTACCAAGAAGCCTTCCTCGGGGTAGGGAAGTTTCATTGGATGACTAATGGAAGGCTCATTCTGCATGTGATTGCATCAGAACAGCACATGCAAAGAGTTAGGAGAGCTTGACAGCTCCCCAGCAGGCTACTGGAAAACGAGTTACTAACTCTCCTGGGGGACAAGAAGTTCCCTAACCACAGCTTCTTCCAGGGTGAGGTAGCTTGGCCGTCAGCAAGCCTGGAGAAAGTGTTACACCACCAGATCCTAATTCAGCTGGTACTTGTTCATTGAGGACAAGAACCTCAGCAAAACTCTCAAGAGCTCTTGCAGAGAAAAAAATAATTTGTGACGGGAGATAGCTAGTGAATTGAATAAATAAAAGCACTGCTGGAGTATAGTTATGTTGCAGGCCTTAAAGGTTGTTCTTTTTTGGGGAATATTTGGCAAAAAATGCAGCTACTAAGTGACTAATTTTCTAATTACATAGTGTCTATTTTCATATTCATTTGTGTACATATTTTTTATAACTGCAGTAAGTAAATGGCTGAAATACACTGGATGTACTGGTAGGTGCTACCTGTTGGTACAGCTGATCAGCTGTTCTGAAAAGTCAGCACATGTTTTGAAAGCTGTGCCTATGCAGATAAAAAGTCTGGTGTAGCGGTTGGGATAACTAACTGTACAGTTTTCTGTGTAGGCTATAAGTGTTCAGAGTTCAGTGATTTAATTGCAATGCCATTTTTCTTTCAAAATACATTGTTGATGTGTTGAGGTTAAATTTCAATATAGCAATCAAACATGCCTATGTTTTATAACTAAACTGTTATCAAGCAGTTAACAGAAAAAAATCTGCAAGTGGTTCCCAGTGTTTGCTGTGCTAGATAAAACCAGTACTCCTTGCAAATAGTTTGTTAGCTGAATCAGATAAGTAGATAGTGTTCCACAGAAAAATCATATGGTTTCGCCTCACAGGAAACCAGGTTGTCAGTCTGTATTAGCTCGGAGATCAAAAAACTGCAGCAAGTAGCTAAACTTGGAAACCACTAATTAAATGAGAATAACAGGATACACTAATGCACTTCTTGCCACATGAGTTGATTATTTTGTACATTTTTGGCAACTAAAGAAAAATTATGTTTCTTCCAGATTTAAGGTAATAGGATCCTAGGAGAAATAAGCATTCATCATCAGGCCTGTGGGAACAGACCTCAGCTTTAACCCCACAATGTATTAAAATACTATTTTTTCTCTTTTTACAGAAACTAATTATTTAAAAAGTTTAAAATTCCATTTACATCAGTTTATGTGACTTTTATATTCAGTCTGTTACTGGATTGTACCTGTAATTCTTGCCTAATACATAGCAAACTGTTTATTGCATCAGCATTAGACATAATTCATTAGATAAGAAACAAATATGACCATCATATTTTAATAGCTTTTATAAAATTAGTCTCTTTAGTTTCTAGTCCTTTCTCTGGATTATTTTTTAATCACCTTTCTTAGCTATAAAAGCTGTCCATTTGATGTAGTTTTTCTGCATGCAAATGATATAAAATGTGTTTATGAAGTACAGCTTCTTATAAATTGCCTCAAAATACTTATACACACAAAATATAGGTGGTTTATACCAAAGTCCTCTTCCCCCAGCAGTTTCTTGGGGAGGTGTTAGGTGAGATGTGAAATAACTGAGGTCCTTTTTAAATAATTTCTGCAGCAGAAACTATCCAAACAAACTGAGAAACATCATATCCCACTGAAAGATAAAGTGATAACTGGCGACTGGGGGAGGTCGCTCTTTCCTGCCAGTCCCTCCACGCATGGTTTGGGCACCACAAGGGGCATGGCAGTGGATCTAGGGATCAAAACCGCACCATGGCACTCTCTCCCTTTTTCCCCCCACTGTTTGCAGAGGCAACAGTTGTATCCATTACCAAGGTCACTGGTGTGGAGAAACCTGGAAAATAGCAGCTACCAGAAACCCAACTAGAATAATATCTCCAGCAGGTGATAGATTAGTTGGAACAAATTGGAACCATTGCACTTCAGCAATCCTGGTTTCTTTCAAGCTGTTTTAAAAATGTCGTCATTTTAATACACAATATCAGCCCTGCGGAACAGTCCACAGCAGGTTAATTTGAATCATATGATGTATCACTGCCCTCAGCTGACATGAGCTCCGTTCCATGTGTGAAGCCATAATAAATCCATTCCCAACCGAGGCAAATTCCCTGTGAGAAGGTGAACTAATCCAGGCCTCACACTGGCATGTTAGCCCTCCGTAATTGAAAGCAGGGCCACCTGTTCCCAGCACAGTTAGCCTATAGAGAGAAAATTAGCATTAGATCAGATACTTAATATATTGAAAAATCATTCATACTACTTGCAAGTTCAGCTGTGGGCTGCTTAGCATGACATCATATATAAACCTAGGAATGTGCCCACTTGATCCCAGTTTAACAGTTTTGTTAACCATGGTGTTTGTTAACTTTGAAAGGAGAATTTTTTGATTTAATGAGAGCTGACACGTGAGAAGGGGAACTAGCCAGGGTGCAGACTTTTCTAATTAACTCTGGGTCATTTGCAAAACTTTTGAGCTTTCTAGTAGGTTTTTTTTTCCCTTTGCTCTTTTACAAACAAGTTTTTAAAGCTCTGACACTGTAGCCATGAAATGATATTTATTTGATTAAGAGGGCAAAGAGAAATATTCCAAACAGGTGTACCAGCCTGTAGGTATTGCTTTGGATTTGACACATCTATTGTCTGTAATATCAGTGTAATAATGAGTGAAATTACCAAAGTACCTTTCTGAAAGCAGTGTCTACAGCACTTACTTTAAATTTAGTGTCTTAAATGCCTAAATACTGAAAATTAAAACTGCACACTGAATCCACATGGATAAGTTAGAAAATATTTTCTTGGGATCTTTTTCAGTGTACTGGCATTCTTTTAAAACTTATTTCAAACATTCCCTCCATATTCCGACCCCCTTTTTTCCCCCCCTTTTTTTTTCCTTTTTAATGTGTGTCTTAAAATAGATCTGTTATTCAGCAGCTAGGCAGAAAATAGAGAGCTAATATTTATGGGTTCCTTTCTTTTCCACAAACGTGCTCCATGACCTGTAACAATTTATTTTGTCTCACTGAATTGTGCTTCATCTTCCCTGACTCTCTGTTGAGAGAGTTAATGTTTCCCTTAGCTAGGTTTTTCCTTTCATGATAGTGCCTCCCAGTGCCCCCATTATAGTTTTTGGCCTCACCATCCAGCCCTTGACACACTTCTGTACTGTATTTGGTAGCTGCACAGTTGCTTAATTTCAGTCAGCATCTTATGAATTGCAGTAACTCTCCATCACTTGATAATGCTATCTTTGGTTTTCTTGACCTAGTACCATTTATTTTGGTTTACTTGTGATATTTTAAAAAAATTGAGTGAGTTGCTTCACTCTGAGCCTTGTCTGAGATCTCAAACCTGGGCACTGGCCAGTTAGAGCTATTAACGTCTCAGTGTCATCTTTGTGTAATGTCAGTGACACATTAGGTCATGGAAGGGGGTGTTGTTACCACTGGGGAGCACCCGGCACGGCTCACATGGAGGAAGCTCCCTGAGGGCTGTAGTTCTGTAGTTTGCCATATGGGCCTTAGAGAGCTGCTTCTGTGGGGCTGCATCATGTAGACAGCAGTAGGTAGGAATACTGAGCAGTGACTACCAGCCTTTTCCAGACTAATTGGCATCTGTCTCACAGAAGCAGAATGCAAGATGGACTGCAGATGGCCTCTGAAGCCTTGTCTCAAGTTTCTTCCTCCTTTTCCCTTGATCCAAATTGGGAATGATGAATTAGAGGATAAAAACAATTCATTTGGATTCTTCTTGCTTTTCAGTTTCTCTTAATTTGTCTCTCTTTTGATGCCTGACCAGAGACAATTGAGAACAGTACAGCTAGTCTTTCCTTTACATGTCTCTTTCCTATTTTTATAAATTTAATTTTTGCAATTCAGCCATTACCCTACTGCTGAAGGGCCACCCTAGTTCCAAATCAGAATCAGGGCTCAAGATTACCTTTACCTTTCTCAGATTTCCTCTGTTTAAATTCCATACATCAGGATGGATGGCTCAGAGAGAAAAAAATATCACTGCTGGTAAAACATTTCATGCCATTGTCTGCTCCTCTCTTGTCTAGGACTAGGAAATTAAATCATCCTAAGAGTTTAGAACAAATAGTAGTTTCTTCTATAGGACTACTGTATATTAAGAAGTTTAATATTTTACAGCCTTCTTGTGGTAGAGGAGAGTGTGATCCATGTCCAACCTGAAGGAGAAAGACCTGGCCTTTTCTGTATTAACTATGAGGGAAAAAAAGATCCACTGCTGAATGAGGAGTATAGAAAGTGAACAAATTCTTGGAAAATGCCATATTTTCCTCTCTCACCCTTCCACATTTCTTAGTCTATGAAAAGATCCTAGTCTTACAGATCATAGAATCATTAAGGTGGGAGAAGATCTCCAAGATCGTTGAGTCCAACCTTTGACCGAACCCCATCATGTCAACTAAACCATTAGCGCTAAGTGCCACATCCAGTCATTTCTTGAACAATACCAGGAATGGTGACTCCACCCCCGCCATGGGCAGCCCATTCCAATGCTTAACCACCCTTCAGTGAAAAAATTCTTCTTGATGTACAACCTGAACCTGCCTCGATGCAACTTGAGGCCATTTCCTCTTGTCCTGTCACTATTTGCCCGGGAGAATAGGCTGACCCCCACCTGGCTACACCCTCCTTTCAGGGAGTTGTAGAGAATAAGGTCTCCCCTGACTCTCCTTTTCTCCAGCCTAAACAACCCCAGCTCCTACATATGCTCCCCATATCACTCTCCAGACCCTTCCCCAGCTCCATTGCCCTTCTCTGGACTTGCTCCAGCACCTCAATGTCCTTCCTGTAGTGAGAGGCCAAAAACTGGACACAGGATTTGAGGTGCAGCCTCACCAGTGCTGAGTACAGAGGGACAGTCACTGTCCTGGTCCTACTTGCCACACTATTCCTGGCAAAGACCAGGATGTTCTTGGCCTTCTTGGCCACCCAGGCACACTGTTGGCTCATGTTCAGCCTAGGTTATTTTCCAACAAGCAGTCTTCCAGCCACGTTTCCCCCAGCCTGTAGCACTGTATGGGGTAGTTGTGACCCAAGTGCAGGACTCACTTTGCCTTTTAAACCCCATAGCCTTGACCTTGGCCCATTGATCCAGCCTGTCCAGATCCAGCTTATAAGTAATTTTCATGGAGTTTACTTTCTGATATTTAAGATTAAAAATATACTATGGTATTTTATTAGTCATAGAAATAGTAACATTGAGTACTTTAAGTTATGGCATATATTAGCATGAGCCCAATGACTTCAGTAAGAGCTGGGATTTATCTAAAGCAACATGCTAGGAGCTCTGTTATTTTTTGTTGCTTATTCATCCCTGGCCCACTGAATAAAAAGTCCTTTTGAGTAATATCATTATCTCAATATCACAGATTAAAATTATATCTTCATAATACAAATCTGAATGTTACCGAGAACAAGGGTAAAATGCTCATAACCCTGAAATTTTTCATCTGAAGCTCTAAGTAATAAAATGACAAAGAAAGAAATTGTTTCAGACAGAAATTTCAGTGCTGCTCGTAGGTTTCTTTTATAGATGTTATGATTTAGTTCAAACAGGCCATATTGAATCCATTGGGTTTTTTGTAATAGATTTCAAAATACATAATAAACGTAAGTAATATGATGACTAATGGGTCAAGTGAAGTTGGAACTTTTAAAATGAGAAAATAGCTGGAAACGGTTTTCAGGAAACTATTCCAGTTGATTTTTGGTCCCCCCACAAGGTGTACATTAACATAAAACTCTGTAGAATCGCCTCTGGGACCTGAATTCCCACTCTGATTTCATTATTCCAAAGTGATTCTTTTCCCTTCACTTAGTCATCTCCTGGTGTGGTGGGAGCATATAATAAGTGTAATTTATTTATATTTATCTAATCTCCTTTTAACTCAATAGTTATTTCATCATTCTGTTTCCTAGTAGCTCTTCAGAAAGTTGTAAAGGCTAATTAGAAACTAATAATTGGCATACATGGATTTACTGGATAATCTAAAGAGAAGTAGTAAAGAAATTGAGACAGAGAAAGAGCAATTCAAATTCTACACTAAAATGCTATACTGTAATTTAAAAATTCCTTTGATACCATCCAGTTGAATTTGATTTAAACATAACAGAAATAAATCACTTGAATGCTGTTTAGAAGCACCATAATTTTTTAATTATTTATTTGCTGGAAATAGATAACACCTGGCAAAATAAGTCATGGCTAATACATCTTAAATCTAAAGAAAGCACTGAGGTTTAATTTTGGTAGCCAGTCACTGGTGGCAAAGGAGAGTCTGATTTAAAAGTTGGGTTCCGCAGGGCTCCATCTTAGGCCCTGTGCTCTTTAACATCCTCATATATGACTTGGATGCAGGACTGGAAGGGATACTGAGCAAGTTTACAGATGATACAAAACTCAGAGGAGCTTTTGACTCCCCCAAAGGCAGAGAGACCTCAGCAAATCAGAGGACTGGGCAATCACCAACCATACGAAGTTCCACAAGGGAAAGTGCCAGATTCTGCACCTGGTATGGGGAAACCCCGGACGTACTTACAGACTGGGGAATGAGGTGCTGGAAAGCAGTGCCATAGAAAGGGACCTGAGGGTCCTGGTTGACAGCAAGTTGAATATGAGTCAGCAGTGCCCTGGCAACCAGGAGGGCCAGCTGTGTCCTGGGGGGCATCAAGCAAAGCATCACCATCCTATTGAGGGAGGGGATTGTCCTGCTCTGCTCTGCACTGAGGTGGCCTCACCTTCAATATTGTGTGCAGTTCTGGGCACCACAATATAGGAAAGATATTACGCCATTAGAGAACATCCAAAGGAGGGCAATGAAGATGGTGAAGGGCCTTGAGGGGAAGCTGTATGAGCAGCAGCTGAGGTCACTTGGTCTGTTCTCCTTGAGGAGACCTCATTGCAGTTGCAACAACTTCCTTGTGAGGGAAAGAGGAGGGAAAGGTACTGATCTCTTCTATGTGGTGACCAGTGACAGGACCCAAAGAAATGGCCTGAAATTGTGTCAGGGGAGGTTTAGGTTGGATATTAGAAAGAGATTCTTCATCCACAGGGTGTTTGGGCACTGGAACAGGCTCCCCGGGGAAGTGGTCACAGCACCAAGCCTAACAGACTTCAAGAAGTGTTTAGATTATACTCTCAGGCACATGGTGTGACTCTTGGGGATGGTCCTGTGCAGGGCTAAGAGTTGGACTTGTTGGTGCCTGTGGATCCCTTCCAACTCAGCATATTCTGTGATTCTGTAATTGAGAAGTTAAAGGTGGCTTTGAGCTACTTTTTGCCCTGTCCTGATTAAAGTGTAGTTTTGGACAATTCAAAGAGTTACTTGAGTTACAGGAACCTGCGTTTTCCTGTGGGTACAGAATCTGCACAGTGTTGTGTGCTGTACTTCCCAAGGTGTTTAAAATCATCTGAAAAGACTGCTACGCTTGGATTTTTTACCCTGGAAATTTTATTCCAGCTGACTCTGGGTGACCCTTAAATTTTGACAGCTTTTTTTAGCACATTTTGAGTGACTGGAGAAGCTGCTGAACATCTATCTTAATCAACTGCTATAAATAGCTCTTCATATTTCATCGGTTTTCACAGTTTTGTCCATCACTTTAATATGTTTTTCTTAGAAGGGGTTTTAAAGTTTCTCTTACAGTGCTAAGTGTAAAAGAGGTCAAAGGCTAAAGATTGCTCAATTGTGGGGTTTCTTTGGTGTTTGGGGTTTTTTTAATGTTTTACTTAAGATGCCAAAGAATCTCTTTACATAATCTTTCACCAGTTGTAAAAATAACCTATATCATTATGAGATAGTTAAAATATTTGCAGTGAAGGCTCCAAAGTTACATTTTCTGCAACTATGCTTCTGGCTACCACCACATTCTGTCAGGACTGATTTACTGGATAATAATAACTTCATACAAAACTTTGTCAAGTTATCAGTCACGACAACATTTTTCTGTGTGACATGTGCAGGTTCCAACCAGAAAAGAGGGAAGTCATTTGCATTTCTCTGGTCTTCTGCTGTCCTTTTTTTTTTTTTTTACTGCTCTCTTGGATGAGCACATTGTTCATGAAAGCAGTGATAAAGTACAGGCCTGGGAACCATGCAAGTTCCACTGTGAGCTGCACCAGCATCTTGTCTTCTCTGCCCTGGCCCGAGGAAGCCACAGAAAGAACTATTGCCTTTGTGTTTATCTCCTTTTTAATCTTTCCCTATCAGTTTACTCTCTGGGTTCAGCCCTTGACACCTGTTCTGTCAACTTATGTCCAAGCAGTTTTTGGTTTGCAGGGGGTTTTGTTGTTTTTTCCTCTTCTGGACTATACTGCCATAGAAAAGTGTTGGCAATTAGATGTGCATTAGGTAAAGCAGTTAGATGTGAAAGGTGTCACACCAAGCAGCAAGGGTCATTTCCTCATTTACTAACTTTAAACCTTAATTGTTCAGCAAAGCCAGTAAGATATTTTACTCCTTTGTTACTACATCACTAAGGAAGAAATTTAAGTTTATAACACACTTGTTTGGTTGCCTTTTTTTAAAACATTTCATTAGAATAACACTCCTTTCCATTTGAGTGTTGTAGATAAATTAATGTCATGGGTCATATGGGTCTCTACTTTCTTACTAAGTCTCCTTTCTTCATTCAAAGGCAGGAAAAGCCCAATGCTGTCTGCAGAAAAGGCAGGCAAGTCTTGAGTTATTCTTAGTGTCAAGAAGGATAGGGATATTTTCCAAAGTGTTATGACATTTTTCTTCCCATGGTTTTAATTAAAAATACCAGTAAATAAGTATTTTGAAAAATCTTCCTAGTTGATCTTGTGTGGTTTTGGATGCCTAAAAATCTTCACAGAATCATTTAGGTTGAAAAAGACCTCTGCGATCATCAAGTCCAACCTTTGACTGGTCACCACCGTCTCAACTAGACCATGGCACTAAGTTCCATGGCCTGTTGTCTCTTCAACACCTCCAGGGATGGTGACTCCACCACTTCCCTGGGCAGCCCGTTCCAATGCTTTAGAACCCTTTCCAATCTTGCTTTCTTCTAATGTCCAGCTTCCTATTTTTGGTTCTTGCCTTTCTTTCTACTAGGCTCACATGTTAGCTAGGGTTTTGCCACAGTTTCTAGTTCAGCATGGGAGGCTTTAAATGAAGCAAAAGCATTTTCAGAAAGCCATTAATTAAAATTGTAAGTTACCATTAAAATAGATTTAAAGTCTGAAATTTCAGTTAGCTGTGACTTGTGTAGTACCACAGACTTTTTTTCTAAGATTGTTTTGGGTTTTTTTAAATCATATCTAC
This sequence comes from Empidonax traillii, assembly GCF_003031625.1. Classification (NCBI taxonomy): domain Eukaryota; kingdom Metazoa; phylum Chordata; class Aves; order Passeriformes; family Tyrannidae; genus Empidonax; species Empidonax traillii. Next base: position 152,873 of record NW_020956210.1, read on the forward strand.
AGATCTTATACAGCTTTTAATGAATTTCTTTTACCTTTGTAGAAAAAGTGCTCAATATTTTTGGGAGAGGGGATCAGAAATGTACTTTATCATGTGCCTGGGACTCTCTGAAGTCAGAACTCTGACTCTGGCCTTGCAGACCTTTACCATGGGTGTAAAAATTTACCTAGCTCATCAGTTTGCATCAACATTAAGAACAGAATGTGATTCTTGACAAGTTGAAGCAAATTTTGATGAAATATTCATTAATCTGTGTAAAACCTTCAACAAACAGTATTTCCTGTATATATTTATGAAGAAACTTGAAACGAAGTAGAGCTGTTTGAACATTTAATCTAGTTTAGATATATCCACAGAATTTTAATCACTTTTGGTTCTCAGGGATGGGGCAGTGGGAATCAAAAAGCAAAGGGAAAACCAAACTTTTCCCGCTGACCAGAGTAGCCATCTCATTACTGGGTGAAAGCTGAATTTAAAATGAAAAATCCTAAAAACTAAGTTAAAGCTGATTTCTGTAAGGAAGTGTTATGTACTGATATAAAGGCACATTGCAGCACAGAAGTAAGTTCAAGTCTTCATAAAATCCTGCTTCCCATCTGTGAAATAATATTGGTAATTGCTTCATCTCAGCTACTAAGATATCACTATTGATAATGTTGTTCATATTAATTGTGATTTCTAAAAATTGTGTGAGACTTTTGGCAGTCTGGGAAGTACCAAAATCCTTTACTAAGGAGACATAAAACATTTTAAAAATAGTTATTCCAATAGTTATTCCAATCTCCCTGGGAAAAAAAAAAAAGAAATCTAAACAGATCTCAGTTTTTATATTTGCTTTTTATTTCACATTTCCTCTTGAAAATGCATTGAAGAAAGCTGCATATGAGCTGTGTAGGAAACAACAGAATAGACATGTTATTCACTCATGTAAACGTGTTGAAAATGTTCACTATTGGCTTTGGAGTTTAGTCAAATAGTTCTACTGGTTGTAAAACTCAAGAGAATGTGAAGTATATTTTCATTCTGACACAAAGGAACTAATGCATCTACCCTTCTACACAGTCAAATAAAGTGTGCCTTTTAGGTAGCTGCAGTGATCCCTGGGAAGAAACAAGGAAATAGGATCCACATGGTGCCATGTTTCTTGCTTTAAAACCTTATATAGTGAAGGTTCCTTATAGTAGTTTTGATGATATTTTAATTAAGATTTATTCCTAAAAATGCTGTTCCAATATGTTTTAGCATTGATTCAGTTCTTTTAATGAAACATGATGGAAATATGGTGGAAAAGTTATCTCCACTCAATGCCTAATACTTGTAAATTGCTTGAATAATTGCATAATAGCTTCTAATAGCTTCTCAAATTTCTTTCCCCATTCTTCCCTACAGCTGACATAAATGTGGACATATCAAAACCTTTGAAAGCAAATCTCAGTTTTGCCAGACTTGACCAAATAAACCAGTTTTTGAAGAAAATCATAACCACAAATGATGGTGAGCCCAGGAAAGAGGCTACTCCCTTAGCTGGCATTATTCCAGATGAGGATGTCACTTTGATGTCCAGACAATTCAGTACAAAGGATTTCCTACCTGCAGTGCGCACCAACACTGCACAAAAGTCTTCAGTACAAGAAAACTTGTGGCAAGCCCTTTCCTGCTTCCAGAAAATTTCCATTCACACCGTTCAAATGGTTGTTTTGATGGAAACCATCCCACATCCCAGTAAACCTTGTTTGTTAATCTCTTTGTCAAGCCTCAGTGGGAGTCTGAATATTAGAAGTGGACATAAAACTGCAGGTAAGAGTTTTTTTTAAGTTGGAAGTGCGACTGGTTTGCCCAAGTGGTGGTGCAGTAACCATTTCAAAGCGTGGGGCATTGTGGGGAACTGCTCTAGCCAATGTCATAAATCTGCAACAGAAAACAGCAAATGCCTGAGATACTCTATTACCTGAATTTTCCTTTCAGTGAGACAGCACCCAGGAGTAGCTTATTTTGTAGTGTATATCCCCTAGTTTGAAATTACTAAATTACTGATGGAATTCTGGCTGGAATGCGGTTATGAGAACCACTATTCTGGTATTCCAGTAATTTAGTATGTACTTCAAAGAGTAAAATTTTGGCAGTTTTCACTCTATAACTACATTTTCTTGTTAGGACCCTATGTTTCTGTCTGAAACAAATGTAAAAATTATTGTTCAGAACCCTTACATGTGCTATTATGTAAATATTGGGTCATACAGTTTTACTCCTACAGGGTTATGAAGTTTTCAGTTTTTACATGTTTCCTCTGCACACCTGAAAGTCACTCAGGGAAAACAGGAACTCTGGCCCCATTACTGCAGAACTGCAAGGAAACTTTACACCTCGAGTACAATTAACCAGATTCCAGAGACTCATTTAAAATGAAGATATTTTGAGTGTCTTTGTAAATTCTTTTATTAGTCTTGTCATAAAATTAATAAGATGGTACATTTCCATGATGTGGAGATGACCCAGATGTAAGTAGTTGGCAGAGTAGCTTGTGAGGTAAAATGGTCCGTAGCTGAAAGGAGCAAGTTGTTGGCCAAGCGAGGTGGTGATTTATTTCTTTTCCATCAGAAATATTTCTCCTCAGGCCAGCAAGTTTCAGTGCTTCTTTATTGTTTTAAAAGTTAAAAATGAAAAATTTAAGGTTCATAGGACATGAAAGCCTGTGAAAGTTCTGGGGCCTGAAACTTTTGATTTATCCATAAATAAACAGCAGTACAGGCAGGAACAGTGCCTGTGTTCCCACGCTTTTCCAGTCATACAGCAGCCCTAGCACTGAAGGCACTGCAACTGAGTAAAAGATCTTTCTAATGTGCTTTAAATAGTTTCAGTTTTCTTTCTGTGTAATAATCCTCTTGCCTTCCATCACTTCCCTTCTCTCATTTATACATTATCCGTCCCATGCTACGTTATGGTGCCCACATCATGCTTCAGTATCTCAAAGCCGAGGCACTCTGTCACTGTACTATAAAGCAATTTGGCAAACTCAGCTCTGTATATCACTTACCCTGGAGGTTTTCATCCTCCCAGAAGAAGGACATACCTTGCCTTGCACATTAAGCCTCAGAAACATTCTGCTGTGAAGTTCTTTTGCTTAATTCTTCTGGCAGTCTGAGGAAACCAATCTTTATTTTCCACATTACAAGCTATACGTGAATCTTCAGTATGTTCATGATCTGGCAGGCATTGTTAATAAAGCATTACTGATGCTGAATCTAATGAAAATGGACATTAGTTATTCTCTATAAAGAACATTCTTAACCAGACAATTAATAGACATCCACAGACTTTTTGCACATTTTTTTCCAGTTAAAGTTGCCTTATCTTTACTTTATAAAAAGAAAAATACACGTGTATGAGGTTTTGCATGCTGTTCTGATGGTGCAGTAAGTTTATTTTAAGTTTTAGTAAGAGTGAAAGGCACACTTACATAAAACTGATTAAAATTGTGAAAAAATCTTTTAAGAACTGGCTTGGATTTTTGTTTACAGTTAATAATCGGAATTTAAAGTGCTGATAGAAATCAAAGTGGAGATTAGAACTTGAGGAAAGAAGATAAAATACTCAGTGTGGGGGAAATAGTATTATAACCTTGTTTTAAACATACATTGGAAGAATACCACAGTTACTAACAAGATTTGTTTTATTATTACAAAGATGTTTTGCAAGCTAACTCGATTTAAAAAAGTGTGATAGCTGTGTCTTGAGAGAAAGGATTATTTAAATATCTCCATTCTTCACTACTTTTCTTTTTACAAAAAGTTTTATAGATACACCTTTTGAGCTGAAACAGGGTTAATGTCAGATTTATTTTTTAACAGAATGAAACTAATACGCAAATACTTCACTGTGTCTTTGATTTTACAGTCAAATAACTATTGTGGCCATCTGCAGCAGCTGCATTTTACGAATTATTTGCTGAACCAAGCTAAGCGCAATGACAAAAGTAGTCATCTCAGATGTACTGTTAAAACAGAGGAAGAAAAGGGATCATTGCTTGCCTTTTGTAGAGTATGGCCATCTGCTGTACAGATGTTATTATATAGAATGACTTCAGATACAATAATTGTAGAAAATTTTCATTAAAACCTCAACAATTTGCACTTGTTTACTTGAATCTGCATAACTCCCCAGTGAGACAACACAATACGTTTGGGGTTTCTTTGGTTCTCACTAGCTTACTCTTTGATCCCTTTTGATGTCCTGACTTTAATAAACATAGTTAAAAACACTGTTCAAAAATATCATGGAAAAAACTACAAAGGAACAATTATAGCAGTAGAAACTACTCTAATCCCTTACTTACGCAAGCTATTTTTAGTTAAATACAGTTTTTTACGCATTTTATGTGGCAGTGTTTTATAAACAGTGTAAATGACCCCTTTTCCAGATGAGTTTTAGTGCAGGAGATGAAGTTGGTTTGTAAGGAATCCTATTTGCTAGGAATTATTTAGCGAAAAAAACCTTGCAAGAATGTATTGTTGGCATTTTTCCTCCCTTATAGGGGGAAAGCAAAAGTACACGACCTTGTGTAATGCCTTAATTTTTAATTTTTTTAGCTGAAATTAAGAAAGAAGCTTGCTATCCAAATTTTTTTTTTTAATTATCAGTTCTCCCTCTGGACTTCCCTGGTTTAATCACGGAAACTAAAGGCATTCTGTTTTCACTTTTGTTCTTGAACTCTTACGAAAGTAAAAAGCTGTAGCTTCTGAAAGAGAAGAGAGAGGCTGATTAGTTTAATGAGTTCACTTCTAAAAAACAAATTGTAAGAGCTGAGCACTCAGCAGTTGGATAAAATGAAAACACCTCTATTTCTATATATCCTGCTGCGCAGTTGTACAACCCCAAATCTTTAGTGTGTTAAAGGACTTCACTTTTGGGACATTTTTTATGTTTTAATACAACAGTTACTTATAACAACATGGTTACTATTTCTGCTAGAATACTTATCTTCTCCTTTGTACTCACGGTGAAATGCTATTTTGGTTTTAATAAAGTAATATTATACTGTGATGCAGTGTATTGGCACCAAAAAAGAAGAAAGGGGAAAAAAAAAACAAAAAGAAAACAAACAAACCAACCAAGCCAAAAAAAAAAACCAAAAAAAAACCCCACAAAACAAGCCTAAATCCATTCTCCAAAAAGAAAGATATTATTAATTTTACTTTAAAAGAGGCTACCAGCGTAGTTCTTCTGAAACCCTTAAGGGCAGGAGTTTAAGTCATCCTGATGTTCATTAAAACAGTTATCTGTAGTAATTTTATATTTTGCGGCTTAGAGTTACAAGTTAAAATTTGTAGCCATTTTATACAAGTAAATAACAAACACTTAGATCATTTTTGGCACTTTGTTTGTACTGTTGAAGAAAACTTCAAGTCCAAGGACTGTCATTAGACCTGGTTCAGTGGTTTTTGTCCTCTCAAGTATGTGGCATCTTCTACAAAGAGTTCAAGTGCCATGTACCCGGTCAGATCTGAGCTTACTTGGTATCATGCTTGAGGTGTGTTGCTCACTCCAGAACTCTCACGTGCAATTAAAATTGAAATAACTTTTAGCAATAAATACTAGAAAATAGAATGCAATTCTAAACATATGTCTTCCAGTTAATTTAGGTTTGGTGTTGAAATTAGCACTACCTACCTGCCAAAAGAGCAGATAAATTAGAGGAGTTGAGGACCATATTCTCCCCAGAGTGAAAGACAGCAAAAAGCCTGTAGCCTCTGAGTGAAGCCTTATTTTGCTCTGGCTGGATGCAAGAGGGAAGTCTTGCTGTTCAGTGTCTGAACTGGGAGAGTTACAGACATAAAATATTTCAAGAATCATACACAGAATTCCCCAACCCTTTGTCCCATATGTAGAGATGATTACTCTAGCTTATAAATAGGGGGGAAAAATGTAAACACTAGTTGAGCACATGATAATTGCAAGTATTTGTACTAACCCTGAAAATAATTACATGCTTCAGATACTTTACAGAACTATTAGAAATTAAATGCAGATATTAATTGGTATAGAGCAAAGACCAAACTTCATTTTAGAGTTAACTAGCTCTCTCAAGAAAACTCTGCTAAGGCGTTGTCATAGCCTTTGCATGCTGCAGATATGCAAGTTAGCCCATGGGGAAATAAAACTTTAAATTAGATATGACTACCTAAAATAATATGCGGCAGTAACAACCCATTTACAACACCCAGAAGACGTTTGTTACTTTTAGAAAGAAATATAAACTCTTTCCAATACTCGAACAATAGGAAATTAATTCGCTGTCAGTAAAAGCCAGAGGACAAACTAAATATTTAAATGGCCACTGAGGATTGAGGTGGAAGTGCAGCTTGTAGACAGCTATACAAATCACTAACAAACCTTAATGAATATTGGGTGTGGGCATCAGGGTCCTGTCAGATTTGACACTGTGTCCCAAGTAGCTTAAACCCAACACTCAAGAAAAGGTGGAGACCTCATCAGGTCTCTAACATCTGGGATTTTATTTGTCATTTTGGCATATCCTGCAAGCGCAAAAGAAAGAGTAAAAGGGGATTATCCTGACAATGAAATGAGTTACTGAATCTTGTGATAATGAAAAGCAGAAGAATTCTAATTCCTTTCTATAGTCCCCGAGGTGGAGGTGCGTTTATAGTTCTGCAGGAGTATAATGTAGGAGGGAAGAACAGATGGCCTAAAATCCATGAAACAAGACACCACCTAATCCCAGGACTGAGTACCACTATTAATCCTGGTCAGATTCCCTACTGATACTTTGTAATAGGGTTCAGAATTGCTACTGATGAACTTGCACATTAACTCAGGGAAGAAAAAAAGCTAAAAAAGAAGTTACTTGTAGGTTGTTTGTTCAAGACAGTGTGCACTAACTTTGTAGAACTGCATTTGCAGTTTGACTAACTTGGCTTTAAAAATATTTCAAATGAAATTTGATTCAGAACAAATATGGTTGGGTTGGTAATCTCTTCAGCTTTTATTGTGAAAAAAATTACATATTTTTTGAGAATGGAATTTCTTTTGTTACGTGGATCCCAGTGCTGTTTGTGGCAGTAGTAGGTGATACAGTATTTTCATAGAAGTCAACTTTATAGAATGTTTAGATTCATGAGAAAATATATGTAACAGTGAAAGCTGGAGATTTTCTCTATACATTTCATGCTTTCTGTGCTGTTCCTCCAGTTCAGTCTTCATTTTTAAGTGTGAGGTACAGAACACAGAGTTAAGGCATTATTGCACAGTTTCTTAAGCTGTTTAAGTTGTTGAAATACTTACAGCACGGTTTTTTTCTTTCTCTACATCAAGAATATTTTTGTGGGATGAGAACATCAGCTTGCAGCCCAAATGAAAGGTGCAATTCCATACAAAATTTAGGTTACTGTGGCCACACATTTCTGCACTATGCCTTGGGCTAGCTCAGTTACTCAGGTAGCTCTTCATTAGACTGAGTCAGGGCACTGATCTGTGTGAAAACAACAGCAACAGGAGAGAAAAGTCTCCAGCAAGGTTGTCTCCTTCAGCTGACTCATTAGACAGGTACACTTTAATGGCCATGCTGGTACAAAAAAAGAATTCAGAGAAGTATATAAAGGAGAAAGGGGGAGGAAGGATTGAAGGGAGGGGAAGACTGGAATATAGGAGCTTGGACCTGGACTGTCCTTAATCCTCGGGAACCACATCCCAAGAGTGCAGGAAAGCCTGTTTGTGTGGTCTGGGTATATCTGTCAAGCCTTGGACTTCCACAAACATAATTCACTGGGTTATAGAGGCTCTAATACCTCAACTGCTGCCAGGCAGTATCCTCAGCCTGGTTTATTTATAGGGAAAAGTTGCCCTCTACTTCATGGACTATTTAGTTTACTAAAGCAGTCAAAACCCAGAGAATCAAGTGTAGAGCAGAGAAGCAAGACACCCAAACTGTAATTCTAATTCAGCTTTGTGAATTATACTGGGCTACAGTTTGAGTAGCATCCACTATTTTGTAATGCTTCATTTATGTGCAGCCATTCAGTGTCTGATTTTTCAGTAGTGCTGAGTATCTACAACTTTATAAATCAGTGACAGTTGTAGGTACCAGCTGTCTCCTGAAATTAAAGCAAAGTTTTCAACCTACCACCTAAAATTAAGATGTGAAAATACACAGATCTTTTTTTTAAGAACCCCTCCATGCCCATCTGTAAAGCTGGAGTAAGAATGTTGCTTTTCTGAAACTTGCTGATATCTAAAAAGAAAATGTTTATGATACAAGAAGCAAGTACTCCTCATGTCTTTATAGTGCTCAGGTTTGAAATCTGGACTCACAGATGTAAAATGAACTCTATTTTTGTTGCTTTATATCATGCATTTTTCTCCACTTAATTGGAATAACATAGGGTAATATAGAGCTTTACAAATATTATTGAACTCCAAAGACAGCCTTCACCAATACTTAAAATCCCTTTAAATCTAAGCTTTAATAAGCCCTCTCAGATCAGGCATAACAAAATCCAAAATTACCAAATCACCAAGTGAATTGAGATTTTTCAGTTGTTTAGTATGAAGTAGTGTAATGAGCATGATGTACCTGCCCAGTTATTCTTTAAGGGAGATGAGCTCATTTCAAATAGATAACCATCTTTGACTTCTCTTCTGATTCATCACTGACCTGAACTCCATTTGAACCTTGTTAGACACAAAACAAGCAGGATTCCTGGCCTGAGCTATAAAATATAATTAAGCCCTTTTGAAATGATGTGTAAAAGAACATAGCTTTACCCCCACTATAACTACTACCACCACCACAACCAATAAAGTTAAATCAAGCACTGCCTGTAATGGATTAAAATAATAAATGTTCCTGGATTTTAGTGTTTGAAGTACTTGAAGAAAACAGGCTCCCAGCAGCCAGTGCTGCTGAATGCATGGGGACATTTATTAGTGATGAATTCAAGGGTTTGGCCTGTTTAAGATCATTACTTTCTGTTTCCCGTGTGTTACACATCTCATGTTTTCACACAGCCCACATGTGTCCCCATGTAATGCTGAGAAATTCTCTTTCACCAAAGAATAGCTAATTGGTAATGTGTAAATATTGTTCTCGTGGGGAGAATGAGCCATCGTAAGATTCAGCTCGACACTAATGAGAAATCCAGTGTGGTCAGTGGATTGTTAACTAAATCTCTCCTGGAAAATTGTCTTTTACTGTGCCTCACTATTTCTTTGCTGTTGCTGCTGCTGTTTCCAGACTTGAATAAATGGGCTGGCACTTTAATTGCAGTATTTCCCCCGTAATTATTTTCATAGCTTTGTTACCCCTTCTTAGAAGCTGGTTTGTTGAGGACACCTGTCAACAGAGCACAGAGCACTATAACTGTATATAACTACTCATTCATTATGTGAGGTACCTGAAGTTTTCTTAAGAGGAAAAAGTCACTTAGATAATTGTATTATATTAGAGATAACGGCATATTTACATATTCAAAGCTATCTTAATGTCATCAGCAATCGGAAACTAGCTCCTGAATTTACAAATGTTACAAAGAGTAAATGCTTAGGAGCAAGTATCAGAGATTATCACCTCAGTAGAAGGTACTAAAGAAAACCATTTGCTAATTAACTTAGAGCAGCCAGATTGTATCTCTGCTGCCCAGGCATGGAGGACCCATGGGAGAGCCTGGACTTCTTCCTTCAAAGGGCACCACAAACTCTGGGGGGGGAATACAGTCGTCCGGCTGCTGCTGTCAGAGCAGACCACATCTTTCACGTGCATCCGAACCAGCACGGCAGGCTCTGTGCCCTGGGACACACTCCTCCTCCTGAGCTGCCCCACACTCAGAATAGCAATTTTCTTCTTATTGCTATGGTCTGCAGCTAAGCTCCTAGCTTTTGAAAGAGGCTTTTAAAAACATAGCTTGACTGCAGTCCAGTGCCACTTGCTATCTTTGTTATAATACATGTGTTTATGTTTTCTTTAGAGCTCCTGTCCCATATTGAAGTTTGCCAATTAAAATAATGCTCTGTGTTGTATTAGGTGACAGTGCAGTGAACCTAACAGGATTTTCAGCTAAGGAAGAGCAAATGCACGGAGAATAATAGAAGGAAAAAAATTCCTGCTAAATTTCTACTCATTTCATTTTGAATTGATTCAAATACCAGTATTGAATTGTTTTTGAAAACAGAAAGTCCACAGTTAGTGTCAAAACTTTGTCTTTCTCTTAGTGAACCAGGAAAAATAACAGAGCTCTTTCTAACATCTGTGTTGCCTAAATACGAAGTGATTTTTACTGTATGGCAAGGATTGTTTTAACCTATTTGCTCCATCTATTAAAATGGGCCAGCTCTTTCTTTTTCTATACACACAAATGAATTTATGCACACAGGGCAGTTTAACAAGCACGGAGCTTCCTATTATCAGTAAATGCTAGTACAACTCTACTGTAGTTATATGTTAACCCTAATCTAACTGTATGAATATCAGGATACTCAGATACATGTCTTTCTAAATATTAGCATAAATCAAGTCTCTACTAACTAAAAAAAGATGTTAAAATATTAAACCAAATGTCTTTTAGTAATTTTTTTTCACTATTCTGTTGTAATGATCTCTGTCTTTAATTTCTGAGCAAGATAATTTCCTGAACTTAACAAGCAAGTGCTACCTTTTTTTCAAGCTCTCCTACATTATTTCTAACCATATAAAAATACCTGGATATTCCTTTTGAGCATATGTCATCATAAAGGTAATCCTTCCAAAGGCATGCAGAAGCCTGGTGTCAGTTCTGTTTTGCTCCATTAGCATAGGTGCATTTTGTGGTACTATTGTGGGTCTGGATGGGGTCTGACAGGGGAGGGCTGGCAGCATTTTTTAAACACTGTCCAAAGCAAGCGCTTCATATTTATTAGTCTCCTGGAGGAGTATTTTAAAAGTCATGAAACTATTTGTTCTTAGAAGTAAATTACTGCATGTACTGAACAGCACATTGGTGTTCATGAGCAATAATCCAAACAGCATAAGTTAACTTCTACATATCACAACAGTCATTTATTAAGATATATTGCTTCTGTGTGGTGCCATCTCAAGTTCACAAATGGATACTTTGATTTAATCTATTTAAATTGAAGTTAGACTTGTGCAATAGAGATTTGTGAGAAAAGCATTGAAGGACCTGCTGAAAATAGCCTGTAGGAGGGAAAAAAACAGAGGAAAATAATTTTGCTTCTTTACCTTTCTGAGATGATTGCTTTAGTCATGGGAAAGCATTTCACTAACTGAAAATATACTTTTAGGATTTCCATAGTAACAGAAGCCTATTAAAGCTTCCCTCTGGCCCAGAGATCCCTTTATTTACTATTGCTTTTTAAGGTTTGTGCATACTTGTTCTTCATTGTTTTCTTTAACCGTCCTCAAGAAGTCACTTTGTGCAAGTTTTTCAGAATGCTCTCTGCATTGTATTTTTTTGTTAAAAGAACAGTGATTTTTATGCTGAATTGCTTCATCTCCAAAAGGACATCTAGATAAAATTGCTGGAAAGGATGGGGGTGTGATTCTTGCCTACATAGGAGCAATCTGGTTTCCAGCAAGAAAAATAAAAATCTCTTATTGAGTTCCTGAGTTTTTCCTGATATTTGCTAGGCACAGTCCATGGATGTGTTTTGTAATATTTCATGTATTTAAAATTAACTGACACTTTCTTATTCTTGTTTCTTCATTTTTCATTGTTTAATTAGCGTTTGAGAAAGGCACTGCTGATTTTGAACCAGCAGTATTATGTGCTGAATGCTCAGTTCTGTTTCTAAGCTGTTGGATGTTGTGTTTTCTTTGTACTTTGTAGAGCTGAAATGACAACACAAAGAGACTGGAAAGCATAATCCTTCCAAATGTAATCCCAGTGGAAGAAAACATAAATAAAATCACTTGTATTCCGGCATTCCTTTTTCCCTTTTGTTATTTCTGCAACTTGGCACAAACTCCAATAAACCTATAGAACATTTCTGTGTGTTGCAGAATTGTGCGATAGTTACCAAGAATTTCTCCACTTTAAAATCAAAATTCCATGTAGAATATGAAAAAATTGAATTTCCAAATATCATAATGCCTCTTAAAATAACTAAGCATAGCAGGGTGAACCCTTCCTGTAAAAACACCTCTTTTCTTGTTTTAAGATGTGAAACTGCTTCATTTCACAGTTTACAGAATGAAGCCTGAACCAGGACCAAAAGGAGAGGTGTCAGGGTGTGTTAATGTTAGTTGTCTTGATTATCACTGAAGTTCAGTGTCAAAAAACCTCTTGGAACAGATTCTGTCCTATAAGCCTCTTAGCATGTGAGACCGGATGCCATCCTAAGGAGCCATCCTAAACAAAAAAACCCCAAAGCTAGAACTTCTTTCCCAGTCAGTGATGACAGTCCTGTTGATTGGCATGGGACGATGGTTCCTTCAAGCCCTTGATCATTCTCACTAAACTCCAAGCTGCTCAAGGCAGAGATAATTCAGGTTTGTGATTCCTGCCCAGGTTGGACACAATTCGATGCGTGTATTGCAATGGGGACTGTTGGACCACCTTCCTAGTGGATGCTGGTTTGAAAAAAAAGTCCAATGTATTTCCTTCCACTATACAAAATATTTCTCAGCATCATGAAATCATAATACCCAGGATACAGATCTACTTCTTCCTGGTTTCTAGAAGAGATTCATAGGAGAGGTTTTACTGCGAGTATTCAAAATAACAAGTTGTGTTTATGTGGGATTTTTCTACCAGCAAAGGTATGAAAATATAAAATGAAACTTTACCTTGAAACATCTGTGTGTAAGCCTTAGGTGTTTTTTTAATCTTTTGCCTTTTGTAAATATCAGTTTCATTAGAAAAATAAGCTGTGGGCATTATAAAGTGTAGTGACATCCAATATTTAGAGTGTTGAGTCCAAGTACGAGCACTAGAAGAGATAAACATTAAACCAACCTCTCATGTAGTACTTTCCATGTAAGTATACAAAAGAAACAAAGATATTAAGTATGGGTTGTTTATTAGGCAGTGATTCACAAGAGCTGGGACATTTCTAGAAGGTGTTTCCTTCCTATAAGTGTTTTTACCTTCTATGAGAATACATAAGTTCTGTCAGAAATGTAATCTGCTTTCATAATTTTTAGATTTTATGAATCTATGGAAATTGCAAATGGTTATGATGTAAAAAGTGTAGATTAAACTGTCTTTTTCAGAAAATGCACATTACATATTTTTAGATAAGCATCTGCTTTGAATTATTTGATTCAAACCGTACTCTTCTTCTTCTCCTAAGCACTGGAAAGTCAAGCTAGGTGCTGTTTTATAATAACTAACCTGAACAAAAACAGAGAATTGTTCAAAATGCCTATTGCCTATCAGTTTAAAATATAATCAAGTAAAGCAGCTGTTCTTGTTCTTAATATACTCTTTTGAAAAAAAAAAATCATAGTTTAATGAAAAATGTCTCTTCTCATAAACCCTAAAATACTCACATGTAAAAAGTCATGTTTTGGTAAATAGTTCTTTGTAAGGAATGTGGATGAGACATACCTACTCCATAACTGCAACACCATGTAAGACATGCTTGATAGTGTGGGAAGAGCAAGGTAAATTAAAAAAGAATAAAATTACAAAATTGACAAACTTGTGGCCCAACTGTGATGCCCTTGCTTGGAGAGGAGGGAGGTTGTCCACACAAGTACTTCCATGAAAGTCAGTAGGGACTACTTGTGTGAGTAATTGCTTGCAGACAGGGATTCCCAGGCTCATGGTAAAGTGAATTCAGGAAATAAACACAGAAATGCTGGGACAATGATTACCAGCAGGATTAATTATCTCTCTCTTTTTTTTTTTAGGAATCCATGGATCATCTTTTGTCCTTGACATAAAAGATTTCTTACTTAAAACAAGTCTCAAGGAAAAGGCCAGATCTCTGATAGGCCCTTTTTGCTGTTCTGTTAATGTGGAAGCCAAGTGGTGTAAGCACAGTGGTGATCCTGGCCCAGAGCAATCTATTCCAAAAATATACATTGATTTGAGAGGAGGACTGCTGCAGGTCTGTATAAGATGCTTATGGTTCTGCTATTGAACTGGGCTGCCCTGGGATGATTGAGATTTCATAAATAAATTGTATGAAAGCCTGTAAAGCTTTGCTTCCTACAGTAGGTCACAAGGTTGAGGGTTTTTGCATGTTTGATTTGAGTGGGTGTTATTTTACCTTATAAAATAAGTATCTATTCTTTCATGTGAAAGTATTGATTGAAAAATCATGTACAGGGTTTGGGGTTTGGGTTTTGTTTTTTTTTTTTAGTACTGCTTAAGCCCTGTATTGTAGCTGTATGTGTGTGTTCCCTAAAACTACTGGATCAAATTACTAACACTTCATATCTAGGATGCTGTTCTAATGGGTGTGTATTTGTCTGTTCATGAGCTATGTGTGTGTAGTGTGTAGGAGTAGCTTTAAGAAGTACATATCCTTTCTTTTTAAACTTACACGAATTTCTCAGGGGAGTAATTGCAAACTGTTGTTTGTAGCAATTAATATTCAGTTTGCTGTGCTATCCTCTCCATTTTGAAAGTGCCCACAACTTGAAACCAGTCCAGGAAGCATGGGAGTTCTTGAAATGAAAAATAGATTCTGTGGGGCTTGAACAAGTGGGCTTTATGATATGTCTTGTTTTAATTATTTTTATTATAGTATCTATACACAACAAATGTTTTAAAATAAATACATAAATCAAGCACATAGAACACAAAAAGGAAATCTTGACATTTAATCGTGTCATTAGGTCTTTTCCCAGAGCTGGCATTGGAAGTTACTCAAACCACAGCATTGGGGACAGGGCTACTCAAATAATGCAAATTTTTTTAAAAAAGTTTTAATTAATATATAAAGTCAGTTTGTTTCTCTGCTTCTTTTTAATTTGTTTTTCATAGATACTTGGCTGACTACCTCTATGTGTTGTTAATAAAAGTTTTTTGGGTTTTTTTCCAAAAATTTTGGGGTTTTGACGAAGACCAGAAAAATATTTATAAATCCAAGAAAGCCATTTATTATTAGAGAATATACTGGGATAATTAGCTTTTGCAGAAAACAATTAAGTATTTGGTCTGGCAGAATAGATGTGAGAATGCTGACAAAAGCATTAGCAGTTCTGTTTCAAATTAATTTATTTAGAGCTAATGATTTTACCATCTCTAAACATGACCTCATCTTCTACCACTGTTAATTTGTATTACAGCAGAGCCTTGAGAGCTTATATGAAACTGGTGCTTCATCTGTGAATATTGTAGTAGGAGTTCCATGCCCTGGAGTTCCCAGATACCTAAAAATAAAATTAGTAAAAGTTGGGGAATGGGGGGGTGTAAGAACATTCATCCCTCCTCTGTCAGTGGGGAACTGAGGCTTCTGAGATTGGCTTAGGTGTCAGAGAGCTTCTTTGAGGTGGTGCTAGACCAGATGTGAGACTGAGCCCACTCTAGAAATTGCAGTAGGGATGTAGTAAATTAGTGGGGTACCTGGCTAGCCTGGGAATGTTTAACTCAGGACCGGTTGTGTTTCTAGAGGGTCTTGGTTTATTCTGTGGGCTCACATGTAGATGGAGGGGAAGGAAAACCTTCCTTCTTGACAGCTAAACTGCACTCCCTTTGGCATCTTCTGTTTGTTTGGGGTTTTTTTTCATGTTTGAAAATGGATATTCCCCAGTGAAAATCTTTGCACTACTCTTTATGTGCACACTTGCCCTATTTACTTCACTCACACCCATACTATGGACTTGTAAGTTACTGTTTGGAGATTTTGATTTCATCCTACACCGATTTCCAAGTCTAATCTCTTTATTAATTTCTACTTGCTTCCTTGTCTTCCATTTGGTTTCTAGGCCTGCTTCTGCACATATAGACTAAAGGACTTGTCCCTATTATTATGATTCTCTTAAATAGCTTGATTTGAGAAAAGCAGCAGTGCTTGTCAAAACCGGGAGAGAGGAATGTCTACTTGCCTTTTATTTTACTATAAAGTGTGTGAATCTTCTGGACTTTGAATGCCTGACTTTATTAGATATTTTTCTGAATTTCTGTTTTAAACTTCAAAAAACTTTAAACTTTTTAACCACATTCTGAGGACTTGCAGAGCATCCAGTTCCTATGCTTCAATTTGTGTTCAAGATGATCTTTCAAGTCACCTTCTTTGCTATGTCAGTTTTTAATGTATTCCAGAATTCCACTTTTGGAGCAACAAACTCTTTGGACAGTTTAAACTTTGTATCTTTCAGACTTTTTTGTCATATCTTGAACTGCAAAACCTGTGACCAGTCCTAACATTACAAACTGTTCTTGAATATGACTTTTAAGATCAGTGGTCTTCCAGGCAGCATCACTATGAATTGTTAACTAGTAGGAGTTAATGCTTTCTTTCAAATTATGTAATAAACAAATTTGCCAAATGCTTTTGTAAAGATTTTTTTTTGTTGTTCCTGTTCTTTATTTTCACATTAAGCATACTTGCAAGCAATTAGGGTGTAAGTAGAGCAGGCTGAAAGCCATTTAAAGTTTCTATTGTTTTAGGGAGGGATTTTTCCCTTCAAAAATGACTGAATATTTGTATGTAATTGTTTCATCTTTCCTTTTTTTTTTCTTTTTTTTTTAAGGTTTTCTGGGGTCAAGAGCATTTGAACTGTTTAGTTCTTCTCCAGGAGCTTCTGTGGCAGTACCTTGCTAAAAAGGGCAGTGTAGAGACATTGGCACCTGAACATAAACACCCGACTTGCTTTTCTGTGGAAAGGAATCAGGCCTCAAAAACTGAGCATACCTCAGATGATCTGAGAACAGGCCTGTTCCAGTATATACAAGATGCAGGTAAGAAGAATATTATGGCTCTGTTTTTTGTCTAGATTATAAAGTAAAACCAGTAGTAACCTATTAGAGATTACTTGCTTCTTACAATGAATAACTGCATTTTTTTGAAAAGCGGTTGAAATGACATCTGCTAGAATTAAAAAAAAAAAAAAAAAACCAACTTTAAAAGACTTTTTTGATTCCCTTCCATTAGGCTGTAATCTTTTAAAAGTCAGGGAAATTGCTTTTTTATTTTCTCTCCTTTTGATCCCAAGGGATTTATTTTTAACCACTTTGGTTTCATAAACCAGCATGTTTCTTTCTAGAAATTGTATAATACATTATAGTTTTCTTTCATTTGACAGAAGCACAAAAGCTGCCTGGTGCCTATGAAGTTGTGTTTTACAATGAAACTGAGGACAGTCCAGGAATGATGTTGTGGAGATATCCAGAACCCAGAGTGCTCACTCTTGTAAGAATCAACCCTGTTCCTTTTAATACCACTGAAGACCCAGATATTAGCACTGCTGACCTTGGAGATGTTCTTCAGGTGGGTAATGAGAGTTTTCTACATTGAGTAACAAATGAAAATGTTACTGCTGTAAAGTGAGCGTTTTCAAACTCGATTTATTAAAAATAAGCACAAAACTAATGTCAGGAGCTCTATAAAATCAATATGAGGCAAATTCCACAGCTTGAGCACATCTTTAATTTTAAAACTACTTGTGCAGACTTTTTAACCACTTATCTCTGAAGTTTTACTATTGCATAATAAGCTGGCTAGAATTTATCACTTCTGGTTTGCTAGCATACAGAGTTTTTATTCTGACTTCCTGTGATTTCATCTATCAGTCCTTGCTTAAAACGTCATTTGTTTTGAAACTGAAGTATGTGAGGAAGACCTGGTCTGAAATTTCCCAGATTTAGTGGAATCTCCACTCCAGCCATTCTCTCCTGTGTCTGTGTTGGCAGATGGCTCTGCTGCTTCTACTAAGGTCCACAGGGTAGAAAGAAAGTGTCTGTCTTCTCTTGTTTTGCTTCGAGAGGGTTGAAGTGGGCAGTCCAGTTTGTCTGTGAGATCATGGAACTGCTCTTCGAAGGAGGGCTGAATGCTGCAGCTGTGTGACTGTGCCCCAGAAGTAGACCATACCTCACAATTTCACTGATCCTTAGCTCCATAGTTTTTGCTTTCTAATATGTGCAATCGTAGTCACATTTTCTCCTGTCTAGTATAATTCTTTATAAATTCACTTATTCCTTGCATACCTATTTTGATTTTAGCTCAGTTTTAATTCTGTTAATCTCAGTTTCCCTTTTGTATTACAAATTGGGCATGTCATTATTTTTTAAAATTTCAATCTGGTTTTTAATTAGAACAGTGTTGTGAGTCAAGGGAAATAAATATCTCCCCATTCTTCCTATTTATTAAAAAATGTTGAATTGTGTTTCATTATTGCTGTAACGTTAAAAATTGCTTTTAAAATTGAATTATGTACCAATATGCTTTGAGTTATGAGGAAGTAGGATAATCTTCCTCAGATAAATGGTATAATGTTATTACCATGCACATACTGTTAGTGAGATCATGTAAGTGTCCTGCCAATTTCTTTGCCCTCTAGACAGCCAAATGTCAACTCTTTTCAGTTACATGAAAATTAAAATTAAATGGAAAAAAATCAGCTGTACTTGGCATGAGGTTTGAATCAAAGATCAAAATTGTGTTATTCTAGGCTGTCTTGATGACCCTATTAGGTTGCTATGAGAGCCAGGATTTTGCCCTCTTTTAGGATGGTATTTTTGGAGTACAGCACACCAAGTTTTTGGTATAATTACATTACACTGCCATTATAGATAACAGACATCATGAGCCATATTGTATGTGCTTGTGTAATAATGTGACCCTGTCGAGGGGGAATATCAGTTCTTCTTCAAGTGGGCATACAAAGCTGGGCTGCTAGTAGCACACACGTTACGCTGCTTTGTGCTTCCACACTGTGGTCTAGAGGAAGAAGGGAAGTTGCAATCCTTTTTCCTGTCTGCTGTGATTGCCTCAGAGAGTAAGACAGAAAGCAGGAAGCGCTCAGCCAGCAGCAGTCAGGTTCTGTCAGCTTCCACTGCTGTTCATGGAGTTCCTCAGATTTCTACTACAAGGGAAGAGATGAAAGCTATCAGCTGAATTAGAGGACATGTATTTAGATCTTTGATCTTGGGCACGCAGGGTGCAGAAATGCCAAGAGGATCAACATTTTGGTTGTGGGCCATTAATTATGGCGGTAACCGTTGCCTGGCTCGAGGTGGGGATTTTTCATATTTTCCAGAAATGGCCATATCCCCTGCACAGAGAAGCTCTGCACAGTGTTGATGAACAGCCATTATAAACATGGACAGTGTGCGTATTTTTATTAATCTAACAGAGAAATGTGGGTGGAATAAGTAATACAGAGTTGATTTTCAATTTTTTTAGGTAAACTGCATTTATCAAATACTTATCCCAAACTTCAGGCTCTAATTTGAATCAATCATGAGGCCTTTCATCAGCTCCACTTTTTCCCCTGTATAAATATATGTTTGTTTATTAACACACTGTGTATTTAGTGCATATGGAAAATTCATTAAATATAAAGATAAAAAAGACAAAACAACATTTATTTTATTCAGTTCTTGAAATGAAACATTAGAGAAATATCTGCAAGCCAAAGACTTCAGCAAAGGATCTGCATTTGAAGATAATAATGATAAAAAAGTATATTCAAATACATTTTAAAAACTTTCCCAGGATTGGGTGTATGTTCAAATGCAAGGAGGACCCATAATGTCACCCACTGTGTTACCAGTCTCTCTCTACTTTACATGAATCCTGTCAAAGGTGCACCTCTGTAGTTTGTCATGAATTAAAAGTCTGCCGGTTGCATGTTCTTTCTTTCTAAGTGTCTGTGACATTTCTTCTAGCTTTCTATCTTTGTTAAACTTCTGGCATATCGTTTTAATCATGGGTAGGTTTTAGAAGTCTCTGGTTTTATAGCTATTCTTCAAATTCCTGGAACTTGGAAAAGCTTCACTATTGAGAGAATTTTTCTAAAAATTGAAGGTGCATGTCATCTGCTGTGGCCAAAGGATAGAGAACAGCTTCAGATTGTAAGAGTTGATATGAACTATGTTTTTTTCTGTCAAACTTTACCTTGCTGCTGTTTCTAGATTGTCCCAAAAGCCTATTTTCTTATGCTTTTACTTGCAAAAGCAGTTTCACTGGTCATGTTTCTAATACTTTGCTTTTTACGGGTCCAAACATTGTTGTTTTATTTGTGGAGGGAACCGGAAGAATTAATGTTTCTGCCATGGCATAGCATGTGGCATTTTCTTTAGCAATGTGAAATAGAAGTTTGATCTAATTGTTTGAAGGAAGTGAGAATTCTAGGTGCACTTACAAGAAATTGCATCAGGATTGTGTTTTTGAGGGGAGGTTGAGAGTATCTGAACTTGTTCTTCCTGCCTAGCAGACATTACAGACACTTTCTTTTTAATTTTTAATCCCCCATTGTCCTATTTTCACATGCTACAAATGTTCTTTGGCTCTGTGATTTACCATTCTTTCAGATAACTGGTATTTGGTGAAACACCTTTGGACTTCCCTGATATCTCTTTTTAACTTCTAAGGAGTTCCTGTTCAGTGGCATAAGGTGTTTCTCAGGTACTAAAGCCACTGTAACATCTTTTTCTGGCCCTTTTTTATCTGGAGACCTTTTCTTATTTTACTCCTCTTATGTCTACATCACTGCCAAGACCTTTTCTGAATATAACTTCTCAAGACTGTTTTAAAGTTTATATGGTAGTATTTGGAAGCTCTTACTAATGAAAAGAGGACATACACAGGTATTATTTTTGAAACGCAAGATCAGTTAAGTGAAACAAAAAACAGTTTCTGAATGTGCTTACAAGTGGTTTGGGTGCAACCTTGTATAGCTAAGTGGGAAAAAAAGTTAATACTGGATTCTGTGTCAAGAAAGAAACATGCTATGGATGTAGAATATTCCTGAGTCTTTAATATTGAAAATGTTTCTAATTTTTTGATCAAAACTATTCTCTTGACTGCTCTGTCAGCTTCTGCATCATTTCCACTGATGATTGCCTGTTTTTCAAGTTGTGAATTTTTTTTTATTGATGTTTAGAAAGGTCTAGCCAAAATATCTCAGTAAAGGTCAATGTGGGGTGAAGGAATATGCACACAAGAGCGTCATTTCGTGTTCCTCTAGGAAGAAAAACTAAATGGGCTGTGTCTTATCCAAGTAATGTGATAAATACTGCTTTGAGCCACCACTGATCTACCCCTTGTACGAAGGAGATCTACAGAAAAGACCTTCAGGCAGCCACTCAAATGTTGGTAGAGGCATACCATTTTGATCTTGAATGTTGCTAAGATTATTTTAAAAATACACAGAGAAGAAAAAGCATATTCTACTGATAACTTCACTTAGCACAACACTTATTTCAAAAGAGTGAAGTTAATCCCAGCACTGAGTCCATCTAATGTCATATAAATCAGGATGATTTATTACTGCCCAAATCAGCAAGGGCCAAGGGTAGAATGGTGTTGACATTAGAACTATATTGCCCCCTGAGGAGCAGAGGACAGTCCAAACTTGGAAAAATTTCACAAAATTAATTCAAAAGTTAAAAAGCAAGATGAGGTAGCAATGCCTTTACTTTAAAAATATTGAAGACTGATAAATCAAAAAGGGATGCTCTCTGAGACTTTCTTTGTTATAACAAACGAAACTTAAATCCTTCAAGTAGATTGCTGGTAAGAGGAAGTCTTGTGGTTAAAGATATGTGGATAAGCAACTTCAAAAGCTTATTTTATTATGTACTTAAAGAAAATACATCACAAAACCAGAGACAAAGCCTACTGTTTTTGCTCCCAAAGTTTAGTTAATGCTACATTTAGGACGTTATCTTGTGTAGATAATTTCTATAATAAAAACTGTGCAGGTGTTTATAAATTTGTCTTAGCAAGTATTCAGTGTGAAGACTTAAGTCATGCCTCAGTTTCCCAGTTTAACAGTAAACTATATGCTGTAAGGCAACCAGCTCTTCATAACAGGGCAACACGTCTTGTATTTGCTCTATGATGGTCTTGGTATGTAGCAGGTAAAGTTGGAGTCTGGGGGCAGTGATGATTCTCGTTCTTATGAAATCTGACCGTAAAATATCTTCCACCGAGATGTGGAAGCACAGTAATAGCCTTCAAGCAGAATTTAGTTTATAATGTACATAGGAATGTCTCTTGCAGAGATGTCGGAGTTGTAGGAGATACATGAGCATCTCAGGAACAAGAATGTGCTAGACAGTCTAAACTGCAGAGCAAGGGCTTCAGAGTCTCTCTCTTCATCTCCCAAATGATGAGGACATAGACTTGAGCTGGCTACTGGGACAGCTGAAAGAGAGTTTGTAGCAATTTCCTCCATCCTGATTGTTCTGGTTGCCTTGGAAGTATGGCATTAAGAAGAAAGGAGTAAGAGCAGTTTTGAATTCCAGACAATAGTTTATGATTATGCAGATAATGCCACTGTCCCGGAACATAAAGAATAATTGAAGAAGAATATATTCCACATCTTAACAAAGGACTGTATTTCAGAGCTGTCACGTGATGCTAAATTCAACTGTGCTTGTACAGTTCCTTGGATCTGTCAGGTTCAGCATTTGAGAAAGGACAAATGTTCTTCATTACTGTGATATTTTTAAAATTCAAAAGAGGGAGTTGCAGGGGAAAAAGTTTGGTTAGTGATTCAGAATTTCACATTGTGCAGATACAATACAGAGTTAGCTACATTTAGATATTTAACCTCAAAGAAAGTGTTGTGGGCCTTAAAGCTGTACTTGCACTATGCATCTAGTTTCCTGAAGTGTTCCTATGTCTTCTTGTAGACTTGAGAATCTCAAATATATGTTTATCTTTGCCTGTGATTAGTCTGTTGTTATTTTACTTTTCTGATTTAATCTGGGTCATATTTTTATATCATTTATCTTTACCAAGAACAAGGTTGACAGGTTTGGGTTGGCAGGGGAGAGTGCAAAGATTAGGAGGGGCTCACCAAGATAGGAAAACAGCGCATGTGCCATCAAGGAAATATTCTGCTGTTTCGTGCAAGCAGGTGAACAGAATATGCAAATGATTTCCTGTACAACTGGAGGCCTGTTTTATCTAGTGAACTTTTTACAGAGATTCTCAGTGTTTACTGTTGCATTGTAGAGTTATCTTTCCAATAAGGGATTTTGCTGGCATTGCCCCATATCTCAAACAAAAAGCTATGTATTGTCACAAGACCATTTACACAAGTGGCCATGGATTTAAATGCAGAGGAAAACCAGATTTGTCTAATCAAAGTTACCATATGATGTGTAATGCTCCAAAATCTGAGTTCTCTGATTTATTTAAGCTGCATCACCAACATAGAGTTAAAATTCTTTCTCCTGGATTGTCATCCAGTGAGAAATGCAAGCTGTTAAAGCTTACAAAACAAAAGGAAGATAATCTATGGCATTTGCTCATTTCTCCATATGAAGTTAAAATAAAATATCTGCTGAACTATAACTCTGACAGGTTTTTGTATTTGAGGATGTTTCCCTTGTGTACCCGCGAGGATTCCTATGGCATGCAAGTGTAGTCAGCATTGTAACAGCTGACGACAAGATGAATGTGTGCTGAGGTCTCCTTATTTGGCTTATCTTCATGTAGTGTCCTAAGAAACAGAGCATGGTTTAGAAAAGTGGCAGTTAAATTACCCAGATCTCAGGGTCTACTGGAGAAAAGTTTAGGGCAGAAAGTATAGTTCTGAGGTTGCAAGAGCTTAACTGTGATTTAGTAAGGAAAGGCTAGGTAAATGAAACTACTGTGGTAAAATTCACACCGAGCATTTCCTAAGGTGGTGAAATCTCTTTTAGGAGAACATAAAATATTTCCAACTTCAAAAGGCAGGGTTTCAAAAAATTGTCTGTTGCATTGCTTTACATACTTATTCTGTTTAAATAAAGCATTTGCAAACTCTGGAGTCTGGAATCTGATTCTTTCAACACTGTCAGCCAATAAACAGTCATTTTCTAACACCTTGTGGCTGTTTAAACAGTGGCTTAAGGAAGCATGAGCTTAAGAGTGACTGACATTAGACCTACTGTAAGTCATTATTCCAGGAAGGATTTGACATGACAGTCAACAGGAAAAGAATTATGATCAATGTCAAAGACATTCATTTTTCCTTTTAACAGAGAATACCTTATTTTTGGCTGACTCTGCGTCCTTTTTACTTTTCATTCTCTGTTGGGACTACAGTGTTCAGCTGGGCATTTAAGAGTCTGGGAAAAGTGTTTTTTGGGAAACCACAAATTTTATCCATGTTTGATTTATTTCTTATATTCCCAAAGCAACAACTATTTTGGAAATCCAGATGACTTGTGTGTGACAGATTAGTGATTTAAGGTCATGGTGCTACTAGATAATAAGCTGTAAAGTTCAACCATGCTTCTTGGTAAACCTGTCGGTTTGCAAATTATTGAATCTACTGCCATACATTTCAGTACTGTCTTCAAATAATGAGACTTTTGAGATGGATGGGGAAATAATTTGTCTAGCTGTTGTGAATCGCACAGAATGCAAATTTGGTGCTTTGTCTGGGATTCTGCTTTTAAAACTTACATTTCTTGTTAATTCTACCTTTTGATATTATTCAGTATGAGTGTAATAATCATACTACTACTATTCACAGAGTCTATACAGTTTTTATGATCTCTCTACTGTGTTGAAGAGTGGCAACAAGCTTGAAATGAAACAATAGAGTCCAACTATTGAGCATATCTGATCATAAACTATAACTGTAACAACTGCCATTTATTCTAATGTAGGAAACCTCTTTCCCAGCAGTAGAAGCAGTGTTTCCATTCATGCACGAGGACAAAAATTAATGCAGTTCACCACACAAACAGCTGGTCTCTGTGAAAGGGCTGTAGGTTTTCTTAAGCCACATACACTTCAGATGATCCATGTGCAAGCAAGTTTTCTGATGCTGGGAAAAGTTTTGCACATGTTTTCCAAAGTTAAGACTGACTATTAATTGTAAGTATCATCTTCATTTTTTTGCAAGGAAGGAAGTAGGAGCTAAAGAAGTTGGAGAGTTACACCGTGAGTCTTAAGCAGATGTTGAAACTGAGCCCATTCTCTCTAGGAATTCCAACTTTAAACATTATTTGTGAACTTCCTTGCCTGAGAGTAGGATTATCTCAGACTTTACTCTTTTGTTACTGTTTTGTGTGTGTATAATCTTAATTATTTTGCTGTGTGATCTTAGTGCTCACTGCATTGAGATGAGACCATATCGTTTGGCCTAGAGTTTTTGTGCAGTCTGCAGGGAGTTAAGCGTAACTTGTTGGGAATGTTAATGGAAGTTGTGCATAATTTGCTTGTGCATCACACTGAAATTTACCCTTCAGGGTTACTGAGCCAGTGAAAATTCTACCGGGTGCCAGAGGACTGACGAAACCATCAGATTATCTTAATGACAGATTTACACTCTCCTTGTGCTCTGTACTTTTCAGATTTTGTGACTCTAATTTATGAAATTCTGCAAACCCAAGTCCTTCCGGCTGAACACGGATCTTGTGGTGCTTCTTGTAGGAGTCAGGCTTTACTGTGGTGAGAATATGTGGTCAAAATAGCCCATATACTGAAAATTACAAAGTACTTTATGTATTAAGAGGCTGCTACTCTCTATCCCAGAGGTGACTACATTTCAATGGCATAGTGCTTATTTTATTAATAAATACTAAAGCCTAGAAAATTAAAAACCTTAAATAGTTCCTGTATCAGAAAGAGGGAATAAGGGTTTTGCAAGAAGTAGGTAAATCCCTAGTGTATGATCTCCTATCTGTATACTTTTGTTTCCCAATACTTGCGACAATAAATTAAGACCTAATTAATTTAAGTAAATTAAGTAAATTGTTGCTTTTGCTATTCAAAAAGCAAGTGATCATCACATAAACTGTCTCAAGATGAATGACAATTAGTAGAAAAGCTTGAACTTAGCAGTACACAATCTTCCTGTTTAAAGGTCTGCAAAAATCTCAGTTATAGCACAGCACTATTCCGTGCTTTCTTAACAAAAGCTGTTAGTGTCTTTACAGTAATTTTTCCATGATGAAGAAAGGCAGTATCTGTGACAGATTACTTTACTCCACACACCTGCATTTGCTCTGAACCTGCTACCCTGATAAATTGATAAGTTAGTCACATGTTGTTTTTAAAAGGCAAAGAACATAGTTCCTAATAAAAGAATGCTACATATTTCTTCTAAAAGGTTAAAAAGCATTTCTCAGGGCTCTTAAATTACCATATTCTGATACCAAGGGAAAATAAAACCTGGGCTTAGAGTCTTGTTTGTACTTAGAGGGCTTTCCGGACAGGAAGGCAATCTTGATGCAATTCAGTAAGCCACAATACCAGTGGGGCATTACAGGTGAAAAAATTGCAGCTGTACCCCTCACCACAATGTATTACAACTGTACAGTGGAATATTTCCTGTACAGAAATAGGGCTTGGTTAACTTTGTTTCCCAAGAGTAGATCACATTAAAATGTTATAAAATCATGATTTCCTGCATTTGAATACTTGTGGTTTCTCAACTGGTTCCAATATTACAAAAGGTTTTTTATAGCTTCTATTAGTTGAAGATGTATAGAAGCTTTTTTCCAAAGTCAGCTAAAAGGCAGTTATGTATTTTTAAAGAACAGTTTCTCTCAGAAGGCAAGAGTTTTCTTCCACATCTCTTTATTATAACTCTATTTGATACTTAGTTTATAAACTGCAAGACAGATGTAAAATTAAATAAAATTAAATAAATATGCTAATAGGATCATAAATATATATGTTAAATGGAGTTGAAAGAGACGAAGTATATATTATTACTCAGAAACCAAAATAGTAGTTATTTTTGCTATTCAGCCAAAGACCTCAGTGTAGATAGGGAAAAAATGAAATTAAGCAGATATTGCATATTCAATTTTAAAGTGAGCTTTAGGACCAAATTTGTTAAACCAAATTCAAAGAGAAGCAAAGCAATTCTTTGAAGAAATTCTATGGCATAATTTTGAAAAACATCTCTAGTTTGGGTGCCTGATTATTCCTGAGTGTTGAAAATTGAGAGTGCACCATAGTGAAATAACTATTACTTCCTGAAATATGCGGATATGTAACACTTAAACTGGCATTCAAATACAGAAAACCATAGTGAATATACAAAGGAGATTGAGCTGAGGGGGACAAAAAATACTTTGTACAAACAGAATGCTTTTAATCCTAGTAGTACTGCTAATCCTAACACTACTAATACTAGGCTATACCCTTACCTCCCAGTAAACTACCGCTTTTTTTTTTTTTTTCATTTGTTTGGGTTTTTGTGGGGTTTTTTTCCCTCCACGAAATGGGAAAATTGGTGCTCTGTAGCTGTGCCAGGCAATTGTTTTGCACACTGATATGATACCGTCTTAGCCCTGAGGAAGGTTAAAAAATGTTGTGCAGTGGTTTGTAGCACAATTTCACAAAGTCAGTCACACAAGATAGGCAGGAATGTGGGTGATGAAGTATCCTAAAGTCGTCCAAAAATGGTGTTCCAACAGTCAGATTGAATTGTGTAAGTCATGTAAATAAGCGCATTACAAAGGTTTTGTTCTATTTAATATTATTTTACTTTTGAGCGTATTTTCTACATAATGTATTTTTCTGCAGGGTTCTTTTGCTATAAATAATACTTCAAAATCAAATTTGGTACTAATGTTCCTGGTAGTTATTGCCAAGAATTTTTCCTTAGTAAAAATCTGGATAAAGCTTTTTATTTCCTGCTACTGCGACTTCTGTTCACTTAATGAGAGAATAGTATTTTTAAGGCAGTTGGCCCTAAAACAGTAAGATATCCTAATAACAGAATAGCAATCAGTTTATTCATATTCAGGAAGCTGAAGTTAAAATCTCAGCATGGGTTGGTGTCTGAGTCAAAGTGCTAGTTTATGTTGTATTCTGCCTCATTCACTGAGGTGGCCTTCCTTGGAGAAGATAAAACACACACACACTTCCTGTCTTCTGTGTGCGTTTTCTTGTTGTTTCTTAGTTGTTTCTGGAACAAGAATAGATTAATTTCCAAGGGGAAGCGCCCACGATCTGAGGGACTGAGATTCGAGAAATGAATATTTCTTCTGTAAAAGCTTATTTTCTAGAAAATACATGGATCAAAAGGAAGCATCACAGAAAGCAACATTAGGTACATCCTGTAACCCAGCTGTTAATATCTATCTTTCTTTCTCAGCTGGACAATATGTATTTTGCAGCCTAAGAAATCTGCATGTGTACAATTAAAAGTCTATTTTTTATTGTTTAAGCAGTAAAGCAACAATACTTCTATGCAACCTTCATTCAGCAACCTCAAATGAGTAGGCAGATGGCTGTAGCTTTTTCCTAGAGATTAAAAACATGTCTGAAAAAGATGGGATTAGCTAAGAAATGGAGATACTTCAATCACTTCTGTCCTAGCAGGAAATCATGTCTGTGTCTGAGACCTGTTAGCATTCTGACAACATAGGTATGATCATTTATGATCATAGGTAACATGACATGTTGTGGAAGTGCACTGGTGTTGTCTCTCTGCTCAGCTAGAGAGCTCAGCTAGAGAAACATACCTGTAAGATTAAGTGTGTGCACCCAGGCCTTTTCAAGTCCAAATTAACCAAGTAGCCTAAAGAGATTAACATCAGCCCACAGGAAAATCTAGAAGCATGTTGTGGTCCTGAAATCCTTTAAAAAGCACGTACAGGTCAACAGTCATTTCTCTCCTCTTGCGTCTTATTATTAGACATAACTGCAAGTGGTAATAAGTATCCACCTCTTCAACACAAGGATGAAAATATTAATATGTAACATACCATGAACAGATTCTGTAGCATTTCTTGACCCCTAGTTTCCAAATAGGAATTAAATTATTCTAGTACAGATAATGTGTGACACATATATGATGAATAAGGAAAACCGAGAGCTGTCACACTGTAGTGCCTTAGTGGGAGTACTTCATGTCGGTGACTAACATTAATACTGTCTTGCTGATAGGTTAACAAGTGTGAAGGAAATTACTTGAGGGATGCAGGTTTTTAAGAGGGTTTTCAAGTTTCTTGTTGTTTCGAGGGGGATGTTTGTGAAATGTTCATGGTAGAGGTTTCAGCTTGTATGTCTTTCTCGTATGTGTTAGTGTAATATAGAGTGAAACAAGACATTCAGAGAAAATAGGAATCCACTCCAAAGATTTCTACTCCAAGTCACCTATTCCAATGAGTTGTTTGTGTCCTGTAATTGCAGAGAGCAGGACTGGACTTGTCACTTGGAGACAGCTGATGTCCTTCCAGTCAGAATTTGCCAATACACCATTTTCCTTCTTCTTCCAAACAGTGCCATGCAGTTTTCAGACCCTAAATGTCTGCAGTCCACAGCAGTAAAACGAAAAAGAATGAACCTTTAATTTCTCTACTTAGAGTTTAGGGGTTTTTTAGTGCAGCTTTTCATTTCTGCTCCTAATCTCTGTTGTTAATGCTGCTGAAAAAAAAAGCATTTGACAAGCCGTTTTGCTCTCTATTGGCATAATCATCCTTCTAAATAAGTGTTTGCACCACAGTATTTGGTTTTCTTACAAAATAGAGCTTGGAGATTCCTGGTTCAATCTGATCTTAAAATTAAATAATAATTTTATGCAGACATAACTGACAGGTGAATAAAATATTGCATTTTAAACTATCTTTGAGAGCTAGGGAAGAAGAAAAAAGTTGCAGGGAAATGTCTGTTGAAGAAGCATGCTTGTTGTTTAGCAGAAAATTTAAATATGCTTTATTAGTGTTTGCTTTTACAGAGGCAGCCTTAGTGGTCACATTTTCTAAGAGGTAACAATGATCTGAGTTATAGCTTAGGCTTTATTCAAATATTTTAAGGTAAAAGTACTGTATTTAATTCAACATGTGGGGAATTTTTTGTTGCAGCTAATTCACTTATTCCCACTGCTTATGACTCAATTCTGGCATTATAGCTCATTTCCAGAGTTTCACAACTATTATTTTTGGCAGCTAATATTGCCCAGAGCTACCATCTTTCCTTAAACTTATCCAGATCAGGCATTAGTAATAAACCCCCTAGAACAAATAAAGCTAGATATGTAGGAATCAAAGATTCTAAGTCAACTAAGGCTTTTGCAAGCTTTAACTAGAAAGCTTACAGTTTCTGTAGTCTCAAAGCTTGAGCTGAATTTTATACAGACAGTCACATAAAGTGTGTCATTGACCTTTTATTTCTAATATGCAGATGACACCTTGAAGCACATTGTCTCTTGCACTTTCTTGACATATTACAAAGTACTTAGAAAAAGATTTTAAACAAAAGTAAAGAGCAATAATCTTTTCAACTTGCTTACCAGTCTGCTTTAATTGTTAGGCAATTTTTTTTTTCTGTCTACTTATACTGCTGAGTTCAGCAATCATTCCCGTGCCTTTCCAAATTTTTCATAATTCACTTTAAA
>NW_020956210.1:183476-185917 GCF_003031625.1 Empidonax traillii
TTGACATATTACAAAGTACTTAGAAAAAGATTTTAAACAAAAGTAAAGAGCAATAATCTTTTCAACTTGCTTACCAGTCTGCTTTAATTGTTAGGCAATTTTTTTTTTCTGTCTACTTATACTGCTGAGTTCAGCAATCATTCCCGTGCCTTTCCAAATTTTTCATAATTCACTTTAAAGTGTTTGGCAGTGTAGCATACAGAATCACAGAATGTGTCCTGCTGGAAGGGACCACAGTGGATCGTCTGGTTCAACCTCCCTTCTCAAGCAGGGCCATCCTAGAGCACATTGCACAGGATTACATCCAGATGGTTCTTGAATATCTCCAGTGAGGGAGACTCCTCAACCTCTCTGGGCAACCTGTTCAGTGCACTTTCACCTGCATAGTAAGGAAGTTCTTCCTCATGTTCAGGTGGAATTTCCACTGCGTTAAGTTTATACCAGAGCCTGAAGAAGAGTTATGACTTTTTTATGGCATAATAGTTGCTTTGATCATTTTACTTTGCAATCTTTTTCTCACTGTAAATTTCAATATATTCACTACCTACTGAGTGGGTGGAAATATTGACATACCTACTTTTACTTTATTTTTTAACAGTGTATTTGAAATTGGGTTTGGATTTTTTCAAGTTTTGCTCTGCCTTTTTTAAAATCTTTCTTTTCAGTCTTTCTATATTACTTTCCTCTTGCCTTACTGGTAGTTTTATGGCTTTCATATTGTAGTCCCACTTAAGAAATTCCATTATTGAACTCTTAAAACTTGTTCTTCCAGCACATTAATCTTAGTGGGAATAGAATTCATCATCTTGCTTAGCCTCTCTTAAAATGCCCATTACTTGCTATTCTAATCCAATTTTTTGAGATTTTCATTAGGGAGACTTGCATATTTAAAGAGAGTTTTATTTTGAGATGCAATGTTAGAGAAATAAATATCCTAAATAACATGATAGCTTTGTGAGACTTTTGTTACACACGTTACTCAACAAAATTGATAAGAAAAGGTAACTCAGGTGTTGATAGACATTAGGAAGTGTTAGGAAGTGCAAGACTAAACCAATTATTCAGCTGTATTGAATCAGGTTCCTGAATGAATCCCAAGGTATTTTAAAGATTGAGATTTAAAAGTTTGCAGAAGTGAATGCTGCAGTATGTAGAAGTATCTATGCAACCTTGAAAGACCACAGCCTTTTGTCAGAAATTATACAGATTCCCATCTTTTTCTGTGTGGTTTCTAGCCTTACACTTTATTCATAGAGCAAGCTCAGTTTTGACCCATAATTTCTTAAGACCTTTCCTCTATTAATTGTTTCTCTTGTGAAGTGTCTGGGTGGAGCAATCATGTTCCTGTTGTTTTATTTCATTTAGTCCTCAACTCTCCACAGCAGGAGTTAATACAGTTTAAAGATGTAAAAATGGAAATGTATGCCATATTCCAGATGAGTCCCTACTGATGTATTATACAAGTCAATTAGCAATTGTCCCTTGCTTTTGGAAATATCTGATGTCTCTCAGGATGGCATTTGCTTTTTCCAAGCATCTTCATAACCGCCTCATAATTTTCTGGCTGACATTTACATATCTTCACCATTTCCAATTGAATATGCAGCTTATAAACAAATGTGTTATCTTTATGCATATGACGTGGTTCTTTATGTTAAATCAATCCCTTTCTCTCAGGCTCTAGTCTTTAAAATTAAACTAGCTCTTCTGATTGATATTGGTGAGGTGCTCTGGTATATATGTTACTGGCATCAGAGTTTTGCTGGCAGGTTTGTTTTTTTTTGTTTGGTTGGTTGGTTTTTTTGTCCTACCTCTTAAACTAAAAAAAATTTAGTGACTGTGGTGGATTTTTTCACTGTGACTTAACAGATAAAGTAAAAATCCACCTTTCAGGCTCTGTGATTCCACATGTTAATTCCTCTAGAATTCTTTTGTGATTATTTATGTTCCTTTGCCCTTCCCAGCTTGAACCATTGAGCTCCCTGAATTTTTCTTCTCAACCTTCATTCCTGTTAATTAATCAGCCTGCTGTCACTTCCATGTGCATTACAGTCTTTACTGAATAACAAGGAAGATTACTTACAGAGCTTTTTCTAGATTTGCTTGCATCTCTACCACATTCTTATTTTTTTCCTGGTTAATTATGTATGCATGGCTATACACAGACACACAGAGATGAAAAAGGTAATAGCACATATGTATAATTTTTTTTCTTACTTTTTTTTTCATGTTAGCTTGACTTTTAGTAATTTTTGAGCCTGTACGACTGCCATAACTTGGATTTCAGTATCCCAGTTCTAAAATCTTCATAGCTGACTGAGTTTCCATTTGTTTTAAATTCACAGTCTCATTAATTTCCATACTATTTAAAAAAAAAAAAAAAAAAAAAAAAAAAAAAAAAAAAAAAAAAAAAAAAAAAAAAAAAAAATAAAAAAAAAAAA
>NW_020956210.1:186227-191232 GCF_003031625.1 Empidonax traillii
AAAAAAAAAAAAAAAAAAAAAAAAAAAAAAAAAAAAAAAAAAAAAAAAAAAAAAAAAAAAAAAAAAAAGGCCTAGGACACAACCCTTTAAAGTCTATACTTTTATTAAAACTGGTTTTCTTTTGTCTTCAGGAATGTCTCTAATAACATTCTCTCCAGTTCAGTGATGCAACCAAAAATAATCCAAGTGGTTTATTTACAGACTCAAAATTGGGGATGTGACTTTGCGTTTGTTAGTCTAAATAACATATTCCTTGAATGAAAAGATCATGTGATTACAAGTACTTCATTATTTCACCCAGAATTTTCAGTAATTTGTTGGCCCACAACAAGGCATTGTGTTGTCTATCATATTTTTTTCTCTGAATCATAGATTATTTTAATAAATTTATGTTTTGTTATGTAATAAAACTAAAACAAGTTCCAGAAAAAATTAATGGTGACTAGAATGTCTTTGATACCATGATGTGAAGACATCTGATGAATCAATTTTTTGGCTCCATAATACAAATAATAATTAGTTGAATTATCTTTGTTATTCGTGGCTACTGTGGAACAAGTAGCTATTTTTGTCCAGAGGAAGTTGGAATCAGTTGGAAATTAGTTATAAAAGTTAGTCTCCTGTGATGTTCTAAAAGCATTTTAAGTCCAGACAGCACAGGATCTCAGTAATGGTTACAGTTCTGATTTTCTGTAAGTCAATTTACTTTATTTAGTTTACCTAGTTTTACTCTTTTAGTGTTTATGGGAAAACCATTATATTTGCATTTGAGCATAAATTAATTATGCCTTCTCCCTTTTATCACAGATTCCTTGCAGTTTGGAGTACTGGGATGAGCTTCAGAAATCATTTGTTGCATTCCGGGAGTTCAGTCTATCAGAAAGCAAAGTCTGTGAGCTGCAGCTGCCCAGTGTCAACCTTGTGAACGATCAGAAAGAGCTCATCGCCTCCGACCTGTGGAGGATTGTCCTGAATAACAACCAGAATGTGGCCGATGACCAAAGGTAATTTCAAAGGAGGAGGGAAAAAGAGGCATCTAATGCTACCCTCTTGAGAGACCTATTTCAAGAGACTTAGGAAATAAGATACTGTTTTCTTGTGTGATAGGAGTAGTTAGTCTTACATGAGCTTCAGACTCTTGTTCACCTTCACACAAGGGCACAAAAAGAGCTTCCTTTAGGTTCATAGGCAGCCTGGCAACATCATAACCACCCATTTTCTGAATACAAGGATTGCTGAAAAGTGGAGATAAACAGGTCATATCCTGAAACCTCTTCACTACACAAAGCAGCAAAATTAACTAATTAACAAAAGAAGGCTGAGTCATGATCCATTCTATAATGTAGTACTAAACATTCTTCTTCCATGCAATGCTCATACATCACCTTTATTCTCTCCTCAGTGCAAGTCAATGACTAAAATAATCCAAGTGTCTATTTTAAATATATTGGACAAAACTTTAGTATTTCAAGAGCATTGCATTATTATTACTCTCACAGTTTGCTTACTATGCTAACGGTAAAAAATATTTAATCAGTGTTTTCAAACACTGGAGATTCATTTTACATTATGTTTACAGCTGGAAACAGTGTGCAGTGACAAATATTCACTCTATTAGCTTCATTCCGTTTTGGTTAATATGTAAAGTAAGAAAAAATGAGTACAAATTCTCTCCAGAAACAGAAGTGGAATTGCTTTCAAAGACCTTCTTAACATTTTATATTTAGAGCAGAAAAGCCGAAATTACTCTGTTGGATTATTAGTATTTGCTGATTCTTGCTGCCTGTGTATGAATACATGCTTGAATGAGTATGTAGCATCCACGTATGTGTTGCATGAAGCTACAGAATTCAGAGAAATCAGGGAATAAGAACATGGCTTACAAAATTAATGAAGAAAATTAAACATCTGGTTTCCATTAATAGTATCAGGTTGGAAATGATTTCTTGATGTTAATTGTGAAGGAATGCATTTTCATCATTGAGAAGTTAAGTGTTTTAGACAAGGTTAATTCCTCTGAATGTGGGACCCTGGCAGAATTGCCTTCCTGGTCAGCTTAACACCACAGAAATGTGAACTCGGTGGGAACTGGAAATGATGTAGTGAAATTTAGTAGATTTTTTTTCATTAAGGCATTTAGCACTGTAATCGTGTTTATTGTTTTCTGTTCAAATAGGGTTTATCACTGTATGTAATGTTTAATTCAGGGAGCTCTGATAAACTAGTGAGCTGTAACTGTTCAGAAAGAACAAATTAAACTGAAGCATTTGCAGTTCCCTGCAGAGGGATAGCAGGAGAGGGAATAAGGTAGCAAAAAACATGCACTGCACTACTGAAGCATTTGAAGGTAAATAAACAGAAGAGAAAGAGAGAAGTCAAAGGAACGTGCCTTGAACTGCCACCTACCTGTACAGAGACTGCAGAGTCACTAGTCCTGATAACTTTGGTGGCCTGGGGAATTTATAATTGTTTTAAGAAGTGTAGAAATCTACATCTACATGAACTAACAGAAGACTGGAAATTTAGATTTGTGTATGTCAGGGTAAACTCCAGAAACCAGAAACCTGTGGGATACACGAGGAAAACCTCTGATTTCAATCAGAGAAGAGAAAAAGTTCTATTCCCTATCTCAGCAGTGTTTTCAGTTTGGAGGAGTGGGTTTGCCCAGAGAGGTGGTGGATTCACCATCCCTGGAGGTTTTTAAAAAGAGATTGGATGTGGCCCTTAGTGCCATGATATAGTAATTGGAGTTGGATCAGGGGTTGGACTTGATGATCTTGGAGGTCTTTTCCAACCCAATTTATTCTATGATTCTATAAGACCCCACCTGGAGTACTGCTCTAGCTCTTGGGGCCCCAAATGTAAGAAGGATATGAACCTCCTGGTGGGAGGGTCACAAAGATGATCAGGAGGGCCTGAGCACCTCTTCTATGAAGACAGACTGAGAGACCTGGAGTTGTTCAGCCTAAGGAAGAGAAGGCTCTGGGGAGATTTTAGCTGGAAAGGGACTTTTTACACAGACGTGTAGTGGTAGAATAAGGGAGAATAGATTTAAACTGAAAGATGGCAGGTTTAGATTAGATATTGGGAAGAAACTTTTTACTCAGAGGGTAGTGAGGCACTGGAAGAAGGTTGCCCAGAGAAGTTGTGTATGTGCCATCCCTGGAAGTGTTCAAGCCCAGGCTGGATGGAACTTCAAGCAACATGTCTAGTGAAGGTGTCCTGCCCATGGCAGGGCAGTTG
This sequence comes from Empidonax traillii, assembly GCF_003031625.1. Lineage (NCBI taxonomy): Eukaryota > Metazoa > Chordata > Aves > Passeriformes > Tyrannidae > Empidonax > Empidonax traillii. The sequence continues at coordinate 189,471 of NW_020956210.1, forward strand.
GAACTGTGGTCTTTAAGATCTCTTCCAACCCAACCCGTTCTATGGTTCTATGATAGAAATTCAAATTGATCTCTCTACGCTAACTTCAAACAAGGCTGCACTGCAAGCTTTCTTGAAGATGACTGAAATACATATAGTTACTGCTACAGAACAAATTTAAGGTAATGGTTAAGCCCCAGAGGATCATGTTCTGTTAAAGGGAAGCCTTGATTAGGAGATGGTGACAGATACCGTGGACCTGCAGAGAAGGCCAGCCTTTCTAGACCCCTAGTAGCATGTAGGAAGTCCATGTTGGCAGTAACTTTGCTGAAACTCTGACTTTATCAAACAAACATACTGCTGCCAGTATAGGTAGTTTCTTGTCACCAAGCACTCTAAAATGTGTTCCAGATTCTAACTTGACAAAAAAAAAATCACAAACCTTTTTGGTTTTGAGAGAGACACTGCCCATGTAATGCCCATGGTAAATTTCAATGTTAGGCTTGTTCCTAAAACAAGTGTTTAACATGAGATCTTACAGACTTGTGAGAGGAACCACAAGGCACTTTGCTTAAAGCTGGTGCTGAGTGTTAGACCACGGAATTCTAACGCTGACGGATCTGCGAGAGCAAGAAACAAAAACTGTATAAAAGTTGTGAATCTGTTTTCCTGGAGGCTCCTGATGATTTGACATTAATTACATGCTGCAACTATATGATTGATTAAAAATTTAATTCACTATTAATTGTGTAAAGCATAAAAATGCTTAGTCTTGTTGAAGTTTATTTTCTCAGTTTGATGTTGTATTTTGGGTCAGACTCTAAGAGTTGCCATATGCATGCAGCTGCTGCTCAATAATAATATCATTTCCTTAAAATTCTGCAAGGGTTTTTTTGGTAGTAACCCCTATGATATGCTAATTATTAATAACAGAGAGCTGATCCCTTGTGTTTTAAGTACTTTATTATTGATTCCTAACATCAGTTATAAAGTATGAAACTTATGGGGTTCATGTAACAGGAAAACGACAGGGTTTGTGAGAAGATGTGGATTCAGCTGATATGTTGAGCCAGTAGCTGGCAGGCTGAAGTATATCAACCGCTAATGAATACGGGAATGTGCAAAGATGTCATGATCCAAATCTTGTGGTATGCAAGAGATTCCAAGATCGATCAGGAACTAATTGGAAGTATAAAAATCAAGGAGCTATCTGGTGAAGGACGTAGTATATACGTGTATGTTGTTTGGTTTTAAGAATTTTGTAGCCTGTTCATTATTTCATTTACGCGTAAGGTTTATGAATGTTTATTCAATGAATGAACAAATCTGAAGTCCTAAGTGAAATAATTTAGCGTCTCTTTGGGGATGTAATGCAGTGTTTATGAAATAAATCATAGATGGCATAAATGACTGTTCATGCAAGACCTTAAAATAGGGGGTTTTATCACAGGAAAATGATCACAGAAATCATCACAGAATAAATTATTTTTAAAGGTTGCATTTTCATGTTACAGGACTAACAAGTCATATTTGAAATTACTTTTAAAGCTTTGTTTAGTTGGTGAGACATTAAAGCCCCTCCCTGGTTTGGTTGGGAGGGGTTTATTATTTTTTGCTTAAATGGGTTATGTTACAAGATATTTTATATATTTGTGCATCTGCTGTCTAATTCAAACAGTATTTTTATAATTACTGACATACTAATGTAAATAGTAATTGAAAATGCCTTAAGATATAAACCATGAAACAAGTACAAAAACTTTTAAATAAGCTTAAATTGCTA
>NW_020956210.1:191486-192915 GCF_003031625.1 Empidonax traillii
ATTATTTTTTGCTTAAATGGGTTATGTTACAAGATATTTTATATATTTGTGCATCTGCTGTCTAATTCAAACAGTATTTTTATAATTACTGACATACTAATGTAAATAGTAATTGAAAATGCCTTAAGATATAAACCATGAAACAAGTACAAAAACTTTTAAATAAGCTTAAATTGCTACTTTTTAAAAATTCATGTGAAGAATCATGATCATATTTCTTGCTAATTGTTTTAGCTTTTATTCAAAGTAAATGATGTACTGGATTTTAACCTCTAAAAATTTGGGTTCAGACCAGCATTTGAGTCATAAATTAAATGACTTAAGTGGTCTCCTTCTTCTTCCCAGTGGATATTTTCCCATGTTGTAGTTTCATCACAAATGGCAGTTTTGGTTTAAATATTCCACTCTTAAAATAACAAGAATAATGCAGGTCACTGCTAAGTCATTACTCCCAGTTGCCATATATTGAATTTGAACTGCTTTGCATGATGTGAAACATCATAACTCATATAATTATTTCAAACATGATTATTTTCCATTTTAAAAATTCTGGTATTTCTCAGGATTCAAAAAAAAAAAAAAATCTGGTATTAAAATCAGGTCGGTTTTATTTAAAATTTCCTCTGGTTTTGCTACACCCATCGCTCAGCATGTTGTACCAAACACAAAGCGGTAGAAGCTGGTTGTTCCTTTTCTCTGCAGGTGAAAAATGGTGAACAGTCCGCACTGCATTTTGTAGCGTCAAGGCAGCCAAGAAATATGGGGGTGTTTTTATAATGTATTCACTTGATACACAAATTTTGATTTCATAATCACATCTATTTCTGATATTAATGGTATTGGCTACAGTCGCTCTTTAAAAACTGTTCATTTGATATCACGATTTTTTATTACAGTTGGTGTTTTTTAAGAAAGTACAATAGTAATTTGATTTCTACTTCTAGTACATGTACTGTAGCTGGTTTATACTGATACTGTTTTTTTTTTCATAATGACAGGGGGGCTATAATTGTGAATATGGATTCTCGCTGAGTAAAAATCAAATTGACCCTCTCACAGATAAAATAATTACACTTCAGCAAAGTCTGTGCAGATGGGAAAAGAGTGATGAACGAGTTCTCGTTGCATTTCTTTTCAGAGGCTTTGTAGAAAGTTATTTTCTCTCTGTAGAGTGCCTTTTCCTTCTAAACCATGATTTAGCAAGCATTGTCCTACTCCTCTCAATCCGTCACTGCCGGCACTTGTCCCTCCCTAGCAGGAGACAGGGTGCAAGGCCAGTTCTGTCCCATGGAGCAACATTGTCCCACTCTCATTTGCTGTTTCTCTCTGGTTAGGTTTTTAAGCATGTGGCTGGACTCTGAATTTTGCAGGCAATTGTTTCAGTGCTGAGCCTTTTTGGTTTCTAAGGTGACTCTCCATGAGCAAACGA
>NW_020956210.1:193223-208842 GCF_003031625.1 Empidonax traillii
CCTAGCAGGAGACAGGGTGCAAGGCCAGTTCTGTCCCATGGAGCAACATTGTCCCACTCTCATTTGCTGTTTCTCTCTGGTTAGGTTTTTAAGCATGTGGCTGGACTCTGAATTTTGCAGGCAATTGTTTCAGTGCTGAGCCTTTTTGGTTTCTAAGGTGACTCTCCATGAGCAAACGAAAACCAGCATTGAATCTTTTTGTTCCCAGCACTTTAAATTCCAGAATATTACCTCCAGTTTGTCTGCTGCTTGTGGGGCAGCAAAGCTAGTGCAAAATATGGCTAATTACTTTACATTGTCTCTCTAGTGTGAAGTTCCTGCCACATTTCCATCTGCATCAAGCATGTCATGTTGCTCTGTGATCATTGTGGTTATGAGTGATAAATTACGAAGGTCCCACCACAGTAAAATGTTCAGTAAATAAAAAGCAAGTACATAAAATTTGACTAAATGTGAAATTGGAGGAGTTTGTTTGTTTGGGGTTTTTTATTCTATGAAAATATGGTTCTCCAAAGCATATTAAAAGAAATAAAAATGGTGAGTCACTGACACTCAGTAGGGGGTTTTTCCACTCAAGGAATAGGTTTTTGAGGAAAAGATATATGTATTTCAAATTGTATTTCTCAAATTTCAGTAATAAATGTCTTTCCTTTTTACTGCAATTAGTGTTACAGCTGTTCATGTGAATTAAGTCTTGATTCAGAATATCAAAGTGCAATTTTTTTTAAAGTTCCTCAAAGTTTGGTTAGCATTTTTTGCACCCATCTACCATTTTTCCATTTTTATTTTGTATGTTCTTGAACTTCTGTTTCTAATCATAATGTAATGAGCAAAAAATCTTTGAATATTAATCATTATTGTGAGAGAATTAACCAGTTTCATAGATCCTAAAGTACTTAGTTGTCTAAATCAGCATATGAATTTTGGTTCTTTCAGATTTGCTTCCATACTTTGTTCCAACAATCTAAGAAATATCCATGGCAAAGCAAAGAAAAGCATCCCACTTCTCTGACTGTGGTCCTGTCCTATAGATATTTTATCATGTGAACATGAAGAATAATTTTATTTCCAAAGATGCCTGTTCTCAAAAGGCTTATAACACCATTTTTGGAATGTACATTGACAATTTGAAGAAGTAAAGAAGCACAGGAAAGCAGCTAAAATTCCGATTAAGTCATTTATGTTTCATCCTTTACCACCCTAATTCATTCTTAAAATTCTGTCATGATTCTTTGATAATTGGCTAATTTTAGTTGTGTTTTACTGCTGCATGAGTATTTTATTTCCACAAACCTGAAGTTGGATTTAAGCTCTATAAATAAACACTGTGCTAGATAGTTACTGTACCACAAAATAATACTGAGAAATTTACCTATCCCTGGAATTTATGCACTCATAGCTGAACATTTTAGTACCTACTATATATATGCAAAATTTGAAGTAAAACGCATTGCATGATGAAAAATTTGGTCCTGAAAGTGTAAGACGTTTTGTTTTAAAAACCGGTGTTCAAATTTAAACTCCTGTTTGAATATAAAATATCTTGAAAATGTCAATGAAAATGTATTTGTGGTGCTTTATAAAAGCTAATGACTTTCTGACAGAAATATTAAGTTGACCTGAGTTCATCCTTGATTAAATTTTATTTGAAAAGTAAAGACAGTATTTGACTGAGGACGTGGACATAATTCTCTTGAATCAAGTTTAAACTTTTAAACTAAAACTCTTTAGTACCAAACTTCAAAAGAAGTGAGAATAAGGAACATTAAGGATAGATTTGACTTAAATTAGAAAGTTTATTTATACTTCAGTGTGTCTTGGTGACCTACAGAATTCTGAGGTAGCATTAGTGTCTCTCAAAAGACTGAAAGATAATTTCTTGGAAATTCACGGTGCCAGGAGCACAGCTATGAAAAAAATCAGTGGCATGGCATTTTAAAAGTGCAGTTAATATGTTGTAATACATGCTAGTAAAGGGCTCTAGGCCGAGCTTATAACACTTGGAGATTCCTTTTAAATTATGATTGTAGAGTGAGAAGAACAAAGGAAATAAAGCTTACAGGGACAGGGTTCATGCACAGAAGTACAGAAGTAGTTTGATGATTGTGAGATGGTTTCCTTAAAATCAAGTGGGGAAAAAAAAATCATTCTCTTGATCAGATTAACTTGCAGGTCATTCATATAGCTTAACTAATGATAATGCAGCTGTTTAGCTATTTCAGCAATTAAAGATACCTGGTGTATTATGGTTTTATTTTCTGTAAATATGTTTTGATTTTGTGGTTCAAATGTTTTCAAATTGAACGTGTAGTGTGATAAAAGTGTGATTGGATTATAATCTTGTCTGTTATGTTCTGCTTTGGAAAAAGTACAGGCACTGACATTAACAGTTAAAATAAAACAATGGCATTGTCTGTGTCAGAAAATGAACATGGAACAAGGTCAAGTCCTATTGTAAAGTGGTGAAATCCTGGAAGTGATGAAAGTACTGCTTTGTTATCTACCTTTTGCAGCTCGGAAAGTGAATCTGGCTCCCAAAGCGCATGTGATCAGCTTGTAACCCCCACGGCATTAGCAGCCTGTACCAGGGTTGACTCCTGTTTTACTCCTTGGTTCGTGCCATCACTAAGTGTGGTGATCCAATTTACCTGTTTGGAAGTCCACCTATGCCATCATCTTGATCAACTTGGCACAGGTATGTACTCCTTCGTGTAGCACAGTAAAAGCATATAGTTCATACGTGCTGCTTAACCACTCTTTTGCTGTCTTCATTTCCTCATTCAAACAGGCATTCTTGAAATAAATTATCACAATCAACCATCAGTGGTACAGGCTTCAGGGTAAAACTGATGACTTCTGTGCACTGAAAAAGTACATATGGTAGGCAGTGAGGCTGATCAGCCCCTTCCTGCCTCCGGAACGGGTAACTGTAGAAGCCGTCTGTGTTCCGTAGTCTGATTAGTGACAGCAGGTGCCACTTCACTTTTGAGCCATTTTCCAGCATATTAACAGTACTACTAAAATATTTGAAGATTTTGCGACCCCCTTAGTAAGAATTCCTTGGAAGAGTTCTGAGAACTGCAGATTTAACTGTCATTTCAGTTAGAATCACTTTTGGAGCTACATATGGTTTGGTTCAGTGCTTTCTGTCATTGCATTAATGGCAAATACATTCCAAGAGATCTTTAGATTGTTGTCTGATTTTCAAATACCAGAAATGCTTTCTGTGGAAGATGGGCAAACTTCTTGGATAGTTTTGACAGGGACAGCTTTGTTTGTGAGTAGTTTTTGTGTCTCTGCAAGTATTATAATATATTCATTATCAAATCATATCAAAAATGACATTCAATGACTAGCAAATAATTTCTTGTCTATCAGCTACTTTTATCAGTACATAATTTTCCTCACTATTGCACTACAATTCCAGATGCTCAGTCTTTAAAAGTACGTATCCTGGAAAAGGCAAAAATCAGATTAAAATCAAACCCAGCTGTTTCATTTTTTAATAGTGGCTGAGTTTATGCTGTTGTTGCTGTTGTTACAGCATCTAGAGGCCTTAAGTTTTGGAACTCCTTTGTGCTGTTATACACAAAGGGAGCACAAAACTTACTGTATCTATTACACTTTTGTAGAATAATAGGGCTTGATCCTGGATAGAGAGGAGTGTTTTGGTTCCAAACCTGTAGACCATTAGAGCATATGCTGATTTTAAGCATTTGAGTAGTTCCAGCAACGTAAATAATAACATCAGTGGAAATATTCACATGCTTAATGTTACACAAGTGGTATACATGCCTTGCAGTGTCTGCTGCCTCAGTGCTCAGCACTTTGCAGGACTGAGACTTCAATGAAGGTGATAAAATCTTCTTTGTGATATATTTCTCATGCTTTAGTCTCAGGATAGTTTTGTTTCATATCTAGCATCATGGGGTAATATGTCGCATCTCAGGGGGTTTGTGGTCTTGAGCTGTCCATAACTGCAGCAAAGACACCTTCCACTGTGGAGCCTGTCAGCCTGCACTGTCACATGTCAGCAAATAGCATAGTGCTAATTGTTATTGTGTTCATAATGTGCTGCGTGTGGAATATCATGGACATCTACTATAGCAAAAAATCTCACAGAAATATGGTCTCTCCTCCAAATAGGCAGCAATCTGAAGTATTTAGCAGTGTGTAGATAAAGCAGTTTGGTGGCTGGTCTATTTACCATGAAAAGATTTTGGTTTGCAGATACTTTTGTTTGCAGTTGCTATTAATTACAATTCTATTTTACATCTAACAAACAGTGTGAACAGCATTCATTTCAGATTTCAGAAATGTCAACTCTTCAATGAATTTTATTTGTTTTCATCTTATGTACAAGCAGTTAGCACACAATTTACAAAAACATACAAATATGGTGATGGTGATGTTCTAGTCCTGTTTTTTCTTTCACTTTTCAGCACCACCAAAGTTTCTTCAGCCATTTTTATCTGATAAGAACATGCCATCTGAACTAGAATACATGATAGTTTCCTTTGATGAGCCTCATGTATATCTTCGTCAGTGGAACGATGAGTCAGTGTTCCAGGAGATCCAGTTTTCAACTCAAGCCAACTGTAAACTTTTGGAGTGTCGAAATGTGACTCTGCAGAGTGTTGTGAAACCTTTAAAAATCTGGGGTCAGATTGCTATTTCCAGCAGCACAAGAAGAAGGCTATTGGACTGCACAATAATGGTCGACCCCATTTTCATCAACTTTGGCCAATATGCACTTCATTCTTTAAATACAGCAATTCAAGCTTGGCAGCAGGTATGCAAATGCAATAGTGACAATGTAACTACTGTGATTAATTTAATAGCAAATTAGAATAACAACTGCATTCATTGAAAATATTCCAAGATGTAAAAGCTGTAGCTTATACTGGAAGTGATTTTGACTAATAAACATTAATTCTGTAATATCAATGAAAATTAGGAGACAATGTTTGCTATCTGTAAAGGTAAATGTAGCCAAAACTGCTTACATTTCAGTGAAACTACATGGATTTCTATCAGAATAATCAAAATCTTGGTCTTAAAATGCATAATATTCCATTAATTTATGAAAAGGTGAGTGGAACATGATATGTAAGCACAGCTAAGTCTGAGCACCAGAGCATATTGTTTCCAGCTACTACTGCCATCCTTATTGAAGTTCAACACTAGTTTCACATTACATTGTGTGCAAGCAGCATTAATGGCAGAAGCCAGTCCCAGTATAAGGAACCTTGCTTCTGCAATGACCCCTCAAAGGCCTGTAATTCCCTTATTCCACTATAGCCTTGAAATCAAATCATTCTCTTCATCTGCCTGAAGACCTATGTGGAGCCTGGGAATTAATTACCTATCATGGCACTACAATAACAAAACCCCCAAAAAGGATAAACCATCTGTTTTATATCAAAAAATTCTTTTTTAAGGGCATTCCTTGGTTTTCTTGTTGCAAAAGGACATTCATAAAACAAGATCTAGTGTGATTTAAATCTTTACAGCTGGCTCGAATATCAATGTGAACAAAAATCTTTGTAGCTCCAATTTCTGTTTTTTGTCATATTTTGAACAATGCTTTTAATAAAAAACAAACATAGAAAGTATAAGAGAGTCCTTGATAGGCTGTTTAAACCCAAAATATTTCTGACTTAGTACTACTCCCTCATCTAAGACATGTGTGGCAACTACTGCAAAATGGCCTTCAGAAAGGTCAGTTTCCCCTTAGGATGGAAAAAAAAAAGATCTCTCAGACATAGCTATACATATAAATAAAATATGGTGCATAAATATTTAAATGTTTTAAACCACATCACAGTGTGAGTGACTGACTGACTACTCTGTGCCTTGAAGGAATATTCTGAGTTGAAAAAAATGGAATTGTATATTTGATTAAGTAGAGCCATATGTCGCATAGTATATTGCTGACAGGTACATTCTATGAATAGTTGGTACTGATTTATACATGGATTTGGCAATGTTAGCATGAGCCACAGGAGGATATACTTCTGTAATTGTTGCTGTAATTTTCTCGTTTCCTCTCATGTCAAGGGTACTTGCCACCATGTTCTGATGTGGTGGGTATCTAGCCCTGAGTATTTGAGAATAAAAACTTGCATTGCTTTGAAATTAGGAAACAGTTAACACACAAGTGGGTTCAAAATGGATTATTACATTAATTGTTGCCAAGATGTTTTTTATGTGACTTTACCTCCAGATTGGGAAGCTGGCATGCGCTGCGTGGGGAGGAAATAAATTTCCCAATAATAAGCGTTGTTTAACGTTTGCTGTTCACACAAAATGCAATACAAATGCTGCAACTAGAAGCATTTATTTAATAACCAGGAAAGGTTATTTGAATTTTCCACGTATTCTTTACTGGATTAATATCTGAAACAAGTGATGTTGTAGTCAGTAGACAGACAGATGAAGCATGAAACAATTTGGCCCTGCACCTTTAGGTCAGGAGTTCAGAATTACCAGAAGCCTCTGTCAGTGTCTTTGTTTCCTAGATATGGACTGGGTTTTTTTTCTAGTTGGTTTTTTTGGTGTGTTTTTTTGTTAATTTGTTTGTTTTCTGGTTTGGGGTGGGTTTTTTTTTGGGGGGGGGGGAGCTTTGAGGTGTTTTTTTTGTTTAAGTAATGGTGAACAACTTGAAAGTAGATTGAACCTGAAAAACACCAGGCACACAACTTGCTTTATACTTCTAAGTCACATGCTGAAAATCTAGAGGATTAGCACTTTTAAAAAACAGTTTCCCCCTTTGACATATTTCATTGTCTAATCTGAAATCCCCATTTAAATACAAACAGTACCTAGTTAATGAACATCTAAATGCAAAGCTAGAGTAATGGGTTTAATCAAAGAGCTGGACCGGGAACTTCAAGGTTGTAATTAATTTAGTTTTATTATTTGGTAATAACACATAAACTATCAAGTGAGGTAGAAAATGCAGATCTCCTGTGAATATAATTGGGGTGAAGGATGTGGTGATTTTTTTCCCTTTATTTGGGCAGTTAAGCCTTCACAAATTGTTTTACAGCATTAGCACTTTGTGATATCTAGAGACAGAGGGTCAGTTGAGAAAACAGCTCCCCAGGTGTGGATGGTACTGAATGTTATTCTTGGGAAAAATCTATTCCTTTGTGGTTTTGCATTGCAAATGTTTTCCAAAACTCCTCGGAAGTTACAAAAGCTCCTGTTTTAAACCTATTTTAAACCACTAGAACTTACTTTCCTCAAGGTCTGCATGGTGCTTAACCTTTCTGTTGGCAGTTGCATAAGTTTTCTTAATAGCCTGGGATCAGTCAAAGTGACATCTTGTGATCACAGTAGTTTCCCCATCTTTCTACCCTAAGCACAAAGAACAAAGGGAAAGGATACGGGAAGTTTCTAGCTGACAATGTCAGGACATCTCTCTGAGAATGAAATTTAAAGAATCCTAAGGAAAATGTTCTTTTCTCTTAGAGGAACTTCAAAGGAGATAAGAAATTGCTAAAGATTTTCTGTCCAAAAAACATTACTAGGTGAGAGTGTGTGTGTGTACATGAGGGAGAAAAACAGCTTGCAGAAGTCTTCAGTAGCTTGTGAAGCACAAAGAAAATAACCTTGTGGATATAAAGAGACCTAGGCTTTTATTTGTTTCTTGTTTTTTTTTGTTATTTGTTTTTTGTTTCCAGATCCAGAAATGCTTTGAAATAACTAAGAGCTGAGACATGAGCAGAAAGTCCTGAATGACTAGGGAAAACCTGGTGACTAGTATTACGTAGGATGTTTTCCCCCTTCTCTGTATAGAATTCACAAAATATTTGAAAGCCCAATAAAGGAGAGACAATTTCCAGGTTCTCTGAGAGAAAAGAACAGCTGAAAAATTATCTTAAGAGGGGCAGGAAATTGTCCCCCAGTAACTGACCCTAGTCTATATCTGATTCAGGCTGTTGATCTTTCGCTGATTCTTTTGATTTGCTGTTTTAATTGAGAGAGGAAATTTTCTTCCCAATCCACACGTACGTATTTTCTGCTCCTGGAATCATCATTCAGCCCTGCAGCATCATTGCCACACAAATGGCACAGTTCTATTTGTTTTTATTATGGCTGGTTTCTCTAGACTCTCTTTTATCAGTCAAGACTTCCTCGCTCCATCTTTTTGCTGACTTTTTATTTTCTCCCTTTCTGCTTACCTCCTAGAAGCTTCTACTGTCAGACTTCAGTAGCAAAGTGGGATCCATCTCCCTGCGATGGGTGCAAGGACTTGCTGCAGATCCTCAGGGACCAAGAAGCAGGGGTGCTATTCTGTCTGGGAAAAATCTCCTGTCTTTACTGCAAGGAGAATAAGAGTTGCTTAGAACCCTGCCTGTGCAGTGAATAGTTGCCATACACAGCTAAAACATCTCCAAGCTTCCTTGAGGTTCCTTTAGTCATCTCTTATTGCCAAGGCCTGAGGCATCAGTAGCTTTCTCTTAAGCCTGGCAGCATGGACCAATGCTTTATTATGCAAATCTTGGTATTTCCTGGGTTAAAACCTTGGAATTGTTATAAAATTGAGTTTCATTTAACTTTGAGAAGTGTTGCTGTTAAAAACATTGGATTCTAGTAGCAAACCTAGCATTTAAGACTAATGACTAATGGCAGTCATTCATCAGCAGCAAAATGTGTGGAAGTTTTTTAATAATTCCTGATGGGATAACATTCCCCCAGCACAATTTAGGAGTTCTATGCATGCCAAAAACTTGCTGGATTCTCTTTTCCCTCTGGAAAATGCAAGAACCTTCAATTTGTGTTTACTTACTTGAAACTAAGTTAGTTAGTAAGGTAAAAAGAAGGAAGTCTGTCACTTTCTGGTGTTGTTTTTCCAGTCTCTACATAATCAGCAAGAAAGTGTATTGGAGTAAAAGAAAAACCTTTTCTTAAATTCCCCCGGGGTTAGATCTAGGTTTGACTATAGCAACATGCTTAGCTTTGTGGATAGTAAATCCTCCCGTTGAAAAAGAACATTTTGCAAAGCTATTATAGGAAAATATATATATTTGTGGTAGACTTATGGGTATGTGGGTATGGCAACTTGACAGCAAAAAGTCATAGATCCTCCACTAGAAAATGCCAAAATAAACTCTGCACTCTGAAGTGGCACTGTAAATGTCAGCCTTTAGCACACCCAGATCTGCTACTGAATGTGATACAGACATATTTCTCTGTAATGAATTTTGCTGCTTGGAAGAAGTGTAGTTTTGGTTATGCTTAACCTAACTCCTGTTTCACAGAACATACCTGATCTTACACAGAACAATTCATGAGATGTGGGGAGAAACCATTAATCTAAATATTCTCACGCTTAAATACTCCTTGGGTGAATAGTTTTTGCACAAACACTCCCAGCCAATCATTTTGATATTTGTTTACAAAAGGAATTACAACCTGCCATAATTAAGGACAAAGGGCAATGGGCACAAACTCAAAGACAGGAAGTTCCATCTGAACATCATGAAAAACATCTTTACTGTGAGGGTGACAGAGCACTGGAACAGGTTGTCCAGAGAGGCTTCAGCAGAGGGGTTGGAATAAATGATGTCCTCACCTTCCAACCCCAACCATTGTAGGTGGTTCTGAAGTTTATAACGGTGGTGAACATGCATTCAAGGATGCTAAATTAGACATACCTTGCACACCTCGATTTCAGAAAAACTCTTCCATGCGCATCACCCAGCAATGGGCTACAAGCCAGGTACCAGACAGTTCTTCATGGATAACTGAGGATCCATTGGGATCTGCGAAGAAAGATTTCTCTCCCTCTTGTTTGATCTCTGAGTTTCTGCAGGCATCCAAGCACATTGTCATCAAAGAACTGAGAAACTCATATAATTAGAGATGGGGAAGGTGCTAGCTTTGTTAGGTCCTTTTAAAAGGTCCACCAAGAGAGCAAGGAGGGGATACAGCTCTTAGAAACCACGGAGGTTCCGTAAGTTAGAGAAAACATCATGGAAAGAAAGGATGAGAAAAGACCAGCTGGGCTATGTTATGAAGAAGGAAACCAACCAACAGTAAAATGTTGTCCAAAGTGTGTGCTAGGAAAGATGGGTCAAAAAGAGGTAAAAAAACCCACATGAAGATGAATCCTTTGTGTTATTTAATTGCATGAAAACTATCCAAATGTTACTTTCTCTGAGTAATTGTTATGGTTGCTAGATAGTTGCTTGTAAGTGGAAGGTGCCAGCCCAGTAGTGACTAGAGCAGAAATATATGAGAGATGATCTCCAAATCAAATTGTCAGTCACACTTTGACCTCTCCCATACAGGGGATTATAGTTCGTGCCTTCAGGAACGGAAAACCTGTAGCTCTGGTAATTTTCATGACTATCATATAGTCTCATTGTGTCAACAAAGTGACAAGCAGCCAGATGAAAAGCAGAAAGAGAGGGATGGAAGGATGCTGCAGGCTGGAGAAAAATATTGTAAAATCAGAAATACTTTTAAAACCCTTGATATTTTTTTTTCCTTTTAAATTGCATAGTGCATTTTCAAACTAGCCTCATGGACCTGTGAAAATACCCTCCCCATATCTCTTGCTTTTTCTTTAGTTGACTTTTCAAGTGTTGTGGTATCAGGAGAGGGTCTTCTTCTGCTGACCCGCAGCAACATTTCAAAGTAGAAGCAGCAGCTGGGGAAAAGGAAGTGCAACCTGTTGGTCTCAGAGATCAGTTGTCAAGCATGGAGAAACCTCTTCATGCCTCCCTGCTCAGTTTGTAGTGCCCTGTCTGCCCTGTGTGACATGTCATTTCCCACAGAATGGAATTCTGTTGAACTTTTTTACCCAAGTTAGGAAATTTAGTCTTTATTGTAGTTTTAAATCTAAGATTTGCTTTACAGAAACATAAAATAAAATATGATAAGTCTTATTTTTGTCAACCTATTTTGTCAATCTAAACAGTATATTTTGCAGAGAGTAGAGTACTATGAGACCAAAGCTAATCGAAGAGATCTTGCATTTCTGTGTTTTAACAGTCGCCCCTTGGCAGGCAGCTGCCAAATGTCTTGCTTCTTACTGACTTTCATATCCCTTTCCTTCCAGAACCAATGCCCTGAGGCAGAGGAGTTAGTCTTCAGCCATTTCGTGATCTGTAATGACACACAAGAGACACTGCGGTTTGGCCAGGTGGATACTGATGAAAATATTTTGCTGGCCAGTCTCCACAGTCACCAGTACAGCTGGCGCTCGCACAAATCCCCGCAGGTATGTCAGAAACAATCCTCCCAGTAGAGCATTTGCTAAAGCTGACTGGTGGCTTTACATGCTGATTCTTTGGTTTTCTCTGTGGCCTTGACTATCTCTAAAGCTCCAGTTCCTTCAGGAGTCACATGCTGGGGCTGCAACAGGGAGAAAAGGTAAACATAAAGTGAGGAAAGCCAGAAGTGTTTAGAAGTTACTCAAGGGTGGAACTGGATGTGCACGACCGCTTTTTGTAAAACCGAGTGCTTGTGGAAACTGACGCTTCTGAAAAAAGAGGAAGACAGCTTGCCAGGTTTTTATAACTAAGTGATCAGTGTCTGTTTTCTGAGATGTACATTAGAGGTTTGGGGAATTTTTTTTTAATGAATTGTTTTTACCAGAAGCATCTGTTCACTGAAATTGCTTGCAGAACAGAGTCAAACTGGACAGAGCTCTCAACTTAGCATGTGCTTGCATTGGAAAAGATTTGAAGTTGAGAGAAACACCCCACTTACATTGTTTAAATAATACAGTTTCTGTTTCTTTGATTTTATTTGAAGAATAAACACTGAAACTGAAATAAAATATTTTTAAACTATCAACAGGAAGTATTTAAATAAAACCATAGAATCATTTAAGTTGGAAAGACCTTTAAAATCATTGAGTCCAGCTCAGCACTGCCAAGTCCACTGCTAAACCATATCCCTAAGTGCCACATCCACACAGCTTTTAAATACCTTCAGGGATGGTGACTCGACCAGTTCCCTGGCCAGCCTGTTCCAATGCTTCATGACTCTTGCTGTGATTTTTTCCTAATATCCAATCTAAACCTCCCTGGCACAACTTGAGACCACTTCCTCTTGTCCTATCACTTGTTACTTGGCAGAAGAAACCAACAGTTGAGTGATGGTGAGAAATGGACTTTTCATCTTAGTTCAAGACAAGATAGGAATTTAAATTTTAAAAAAAGAAAATGTTGATGAGACAGCAAACCCATTTCTTCTCTTTTCTTAATATATACCCAACTCCTACTGAGTGGTAGACTAGATACCTGTGCCACCCTACTTGTTGAGCTGTAGTCCTGCCCTGAAAAGTTACTAAAATTTTTACAGATCCTAGGAGAAGTATAATGAACAGGGGTTCCTAACTCCTCTAGAGCCCTAGAAGAAACCAGTATTAGCATGTGAGAAATTGGATCATAATTCTAAACAGAAGCTGTGCCCACTTTCACTGCTGGCAAGTTTCAACTTACATTGGGAAGCAGAGATGGCAAATTTACTGTAGTTTTCCTTCACATGTCAACTGGTGGATGTGCAAAACTACTGAATTTTACATGAATGTGGTGATCTGTGCAGAGAAAATTCAGCCAGAGTAAACAGTTGTAGTTGACACTGAAGTCAAGGCATAAGTTAAGAGGAAGCCAGACTAATGAAGGTCTGTATTACCCCAGCGACAGAGGAGCTGTTATAAACAGTGTGTGCACAGAGGGAGGCCTTTGGAGACTTAGAGACTTTGGAGAACTGTACATCCCTTTTCATGTTTTCAAAAAAAAAACGTATGTTTTCTCATACAAGCAAAAGGCCTGTGATGTCCCAGCCCACAGGCGAGCAAACCAAATGGGTGACTGTGCTCTGTGCAATTGGGCACGTGTCAGAGTGTGAGACAGGATCCCCACTCATCAAGTGACACTTGGGTTATGACAGGTGTAATTCTCTTCAGTTGTGTGAGGGAGAAAGCAAGCTAGCTAAATGTGACATATATTTCATAAGCAATTACTATTTACTTTTGTTGCAACCACCAAAAAAACATTTAAACCTTTTCATAAACACGTGGAAGAAGAAGGAAGTGTTTAAAGCAATTGTAAATAAACCCAGAACTAAAGTAAGGCTTTCTTCCTCAAAATTTGTTAAATCTGTATTCTGGTTACTTATATAAAATTATTTAGTTGTGAATCCATCAGAAAACCAAATCACACAAAAGGGAGTGGGTGAGGTGACAGCAGAACTTAAGATTCTTTTTTCAGATATTCATCCTTCAGCTGAGTGTTGGTGATGTCAAAGGGTTTCCCCATTCTGTTTTACTCTAATCAGATTTAGATTCACTGAAGAACTGGGCTGATAAACAGTCAGGGGTGTCATGATGGATTCCCAAATCCCAGGAGATGGCAAAGATAACAGCTCACTCCTAACTCAACCATATTGCTGGCCAGCAGGGCGGGGGGGTTATACCTCCCTTGTCCCAGCCCTTGGAATAATTTCAAGACGATTTCTACTCTCTTAACATTTTTCAACAGCTTTCTCTTGCTGAGAAATTTAGAGACTAAAAAATAGCTGTGGTAATGTCACTGAAAATAATATATAGAAGCACAGGCTTTCCACACTCTGTTGAGATAGAAACAAATTTTCTTTACAAAGGTCGGAAAACCTTGGCATTCCCCGTAAGCTTATTCGTTTGGTTCATGCCAAATACGAATCACTGTAAATGTAACATGCTTCAGAATGGCAGCTCATCTAAACTGTACAATCCTTTGTCGCTTCAAATCATACAAAATAAGTTTAAGTATTATTACAAACGTTGTCATGTACATTTTTTCAGTGATTAATACAAATCCTTGAAATGAAAATAACGACTCAATCAAGACATCAGGTTGTCCCTGTTATGCTGTGGCACTTTTCTAATTGTTTCCATGCAAAACTATCTAACAGCTTGTTATCCAAAGGTCAGAATAATGCCCAAGCATGGACAAACCCTCTGAGTGTCATATTCATGGAATGCTAGATGACTTCATAGTTATGAAATTATTTCATTTCTCATGATAATTCCTGACTTGCCAAGTTAGTGAATTTTAAGAACTCTGAGAGCCGATTGTAAGATAAATGTGAAATAATCCATACTTCTGGAGTCAGGGACTTCCCTCCAGGCATTAGTTCATACTTGACTTACTTGACTTACTCTTGGGGATAAAATGAGTTAGGACAAGGTCTTAGATACCACATTCTCTTACTGGGAAAGAAAACCAACTTGCACAACTTCAGCTGGCTCATGTTTCTTGTTACACATGCACTAAGAAGCAGCGGTTGCCATGAAATACTTTATTTAACCTCTGCAAAATGTTTTTTTAGTATGGCAAGGCAGTTCAGTTAAATGAAAATAAATAGTTTTAAAAGGATTGTATTTCTTTTACATTCACATCAATAAAATTCTCCATTTTTCTTTTGCTAATTAAACATAGAGATGCAGTAATTGCCCATTTAAACTATTTAACACAAATATATATATATATAATAAGTTATATTTTGTATTAGCAGATAGTTGTATAATGCTTTATTTCCATTTCAAATTAATTTTAATATTAATGAAGCTACCATACTCTATAATTAAAAATTGTTCAACTTTTTCATGTTACAAAAACAGCTAGAGCACACCAAGGATTTGGATTTTTCAACTCTTGATGGTGTCCCTCCAACTGTTTTGCTTAACTTAAAGCTCCTTGCTTCTTTTGTTTTTTCCCTGCCCAGATTCTCTACATTTCAGGAACCTAACCTTTCCCTTCCATTCTGAATACTGCAGGTCTTGCTAGTTTGGCTAATATTTCAGTAAGAAGTCTGACGTCCAATGCTCACTCTTCTATGCCTCTCCATCCCCCACATTTTCCTCAGATTTCATGAGGTTTTGACCTTCCTTAGGGATAAGACACCCCTGACTATGTGGTCCCTTTCAGAGTTGAGGTAGTACAGTCCCTTTCAGAGTCCAAAACTGATGGTATTTGAGGATTTAAGCAATTCTAGCTAAAGCTGCCAGACTTCGTGAATTCCTCTTGAAAATTTTAATGAAAGTTAGAGGTCTGTTAGATATCATTAAAAAGGAAGAGAAGCTGCATCACTCCTGTGCTGTACAGACAACACTGGCTTCTAGATCATTATTGGATCCAGTCTGCACTCCTTATCTTGATCTTCACATTGCTTAGTGGGATGGGCCCCAGTTATGTCAAAAGTCACGTTTGTCTCCAAGACAGCTGTGTTTTTTAGGAGAACTGGAGCATACGATACATAGGGTGAAACTCTGAAGTTAGAAGAGATCAAATCTTCGTAGCAATTTACTAGAGTTAAGGAATTCTGTCCTGCAAGACAGTAGGCAGTTGGAGGGTCCCACTAGGGATCACAGCAAATGTAAAAACCAACTATTCACGCGAGGGTCCCCTGAATGTATTCTGCAGATTGTTTGCTTGTGAATAGACAGCGAAAATTGTCTATAACATGCTAGTTATTACTCATTGTTTTCCCCACACAAACTTCAGCAGAGTCCTCTGAAGAAGCAAAGAGTGATGGATTTGAGTTCATTCTTTTGTTTTCTATATAAAACATAATGTTACGTAGGAGAAGTTTTTAGAAGTAGCAGTTCTCAAAC
>NW_020956210.1:210037-211477 GCF_003031625.1 Empidonax traillii
TAGGAGAAGTTGTTGTATTAAATATGAGGACGGCCATGTAAATAAAACTGGGCACCAGATGATGATGGCCTAAATTCATCTTTATTCTCTTCATCCAGAATATTACATTGTCTTCACACAGCTGCACACACACACTGTCTCCTAGAATCTTACATACTAACACTATTCTTAGCTCTATTATCTATATTTACCACTAGTCTTCACATATGATTGGATGTTCACCTCTTATTTACATTCTTTTCCATGTTGTTAGGCTCTGTGGCCTTGCTGCATCCTCCGACAATTCCCCCTTTTTTGTATTTGTGCCACAAAAATTGCCTGGGTCGTCCTTTGCAGGGCCCTTTGCAAATACGACACCAAACATGGCAACATCAGTAGCACAACTACAACAACAGACAACAGAAGCAAACCTGTCTTGACTATAGGCAAAAGCCATTCTGATAGTTCCCATTTACCAACAGACCATTTAGCCAATTCTGACCAGCATTAATTTGCAACTCTTTGATTCTTGCTTCCAATCATTGAAGGCTAGCATGCAGCAACTTACCATAATTAAATCTATATAATACATCCTCTTAAAATCTTAACACTTATAAAGTATTTAAGTTCACACACATAGACATCTACACAGCTTTTTTCACTCATACAGCTTTAAATCTATATAACACATCTTCTTAAAATCTTAACACTTATAAAGTATTTTAAGTTTACACACATAGATATCTACACAGCTTTTTTTTTTTTTTTTCATTCATACAGCATTTTTCCAGTCATTCAGAAAGTGGCCACTTCAATCATCCTTCATTCACACATAGTTCGGATTTTTATTATAGTTTTTCATTTCAACCACACATCTTAGATCCCAGTATTACTGGCTGTGTGCTTCTCAGTCTGCCATCTGTGGTAGTCATGTTCAGCAACTCCACCTGTCCTGAAGAGGAATCAATACAAGGAACAAAAAAACTCAACAAACCTAAATGAGATCCATTTTTGATCCAGCACCTGTTCATGCACATGCATATTCTCCTTCTCCCTTTTTGTTTTGTTTTTGAAAATATGTTTGGTGTGTAAAACTGTCTTTTGACAATAATTTGCCCCATGAGTGAGATAGTCCTACTTTAGAATACCAAAAGTTATGCAGTATAACAGAAATAATCTTAGCTGAACTGAAAGAAGACAAGAAAATCATGTGTGTACATTTTAAATTCCCTACTGAAATTTACCTTAACCTGATGCTAGGAAGGGGAAAAGCAAAATCTGCAATTACAAAATCACAATAATCAAGTAACCAGGACCAATCATAGATTTTTCAAACTTTTAACTATTCTTCAGTAAGTTCCACTTCTTTGAGACAAACTTAGTGAACCAGCACTACTAGCACTACCAGGCATGCATATGGAAGTTCTTTTCAAAGCTCTCTTTTTCCCTTTTTTTTTTTTT
>NW_020956211.1:0-4358 GCF_003031625.1 Empidonax traillii
AAAAAACATTAACTGTGCTAATTCCGACACATCAAAACTTGCAGGTGTTAAAACTACAGAGACTGGAAGCAATAAACAGGACTCTTGGTTGAGAGAACAGCCCCAGCTGGGAATCTGTGGGGAACAACTTGAAAAAAATCAGCTTCCACAGTGAGTGTTTTAATTAGATACCTCAGCCAGACTTCTTACGTCTTTACAACGTGTTTCTCTATCCTGCACAGCATCTTTGAAACTCCCTTTTGACATCTCAGAACTACTGAACCTGGTGAGATTTTAATAGAAATCCCTTTGCTGTGCTATAAAGAGAAGCATTACTTGAGATTTTAATTAGCAGTCGTTTCAGTGCTGAGCCATAGGAAATACTGAACAGTTTGCTTTAACTTCGTAGAGAAAGTGCCTTTGCTTTCTGACCTTCTGCACTCCAGTGATGCAACACACTCGAGCCATTTAAGAACTTCTTTCCAAAAACCCAACTCTGGAGGAGTAAAAGCCATTCCCTCAATCAATACACACTGCACTGCTCCAGCCCGTGTTCGCCCGCTGCACACCCTGCTCGTTTGATGCAGAAATCGTGCCTCTGTCATCCCCTGACCGCTGCTATAAATCTCAAAGGCAGCATTCTGTTATTACGATTTCCTCCCATCCTGTGCAAGGTACTTTGGGCTTCTAAACACACGGGGAACTTGGAAATCGGGTGCTAAATTGATTCAGACCCCGTTTGCACAGTAACACACAGCAAAACATGGGTCTGACATGCAAACTTCAAGCGAGCCGGGCACCTGCTCTGAGCCCCGATTCACCACCCACGGCCGTTCCCAAAAGGCATTTAAAGCAGGAGAACTATTCCTACCATTCAGCTGCCTGTAGACTATGTCTTCTAGGAGCGAGAGCCTCTTCAGCACTGCATCCTGGATGGAGCTGCCGCCGTGGGCTGTCGAGTTGGCCACTTCTGCCCTGGGATGGATGTCATGGAAGGAATCTCCACTCTTGGTCGTGATGGGTCTGCACTTGGCCAGGAAGAGGACGAAGCCAGCCACGGCGATGAGGTTCAACACCAGCAGGACTTTGACTCTCCTCAGAGAAGCCATCAAACTTCCCGAGGGGCCCCGCCAGCCGCAGGGCTACGGGAGCGGGCCCCGCTGCGAGCGCATCGCGGGGGCCGGGGACGAGCCGTGGGGCAAGCGCGGAGAGCGCGGGGCTGGGGGAGCAGCGGGGCTGGGGGGATCGGCGGGGTTTGGGGGAGCGGCGGGGTTTGCGGGAGCAGCGAGGTTTGGGGGAGCAGCGGGGTTTGCGGGAGCAGCGAGGCTTAGGGAAGCAGCGATGCTGGCGAGCAGCGGGGCTGGCTGGCGAGGAGCAGCACCGCTCGCCCAGGCTGAGCAGCGGAGCCCGCCCCGGACTATGGCCCCGCAGAGGAGGCGCGGCCGGGGCCGCCCGCCCCGCTCCGCCCGCCGCGCCGCCGCCGCCACTTCATGCCCCGCGCTGGGCGCCCGTGCCGGGGCTGCGGGGCGGCCGCGGGGCCGCCGAGCGCTGCGGCAGCACCGGCATCACCGCCGAGCCTCTGCCGCCGCCTGCTTCCTCTTCTCCTGCCTCCAGAGCCTGCCTCTTCTCCTGCCTCCTCCGTCCCCCGCCTCCGCCGCGGGGCGGGCGCGGGGCCGCTGCTGCGCTGCGCGCTCGGGGCATCCCCCGCCGCCCGCACCGCGGGGGGAGCGCGGGGCTCCCGCCCCTCCCGGGCGAGGGGAGGGGGAGAAGGAGAGGGATGAAGAGCCCCCGCCCCCGCGCGGGGCCCGCGGCTGCGGCACAGCCCCCGCACGGCCCGCGATGGAGGCCCGAGCCCGGCCCGGGGGCCGCCCCCGCTTCCCCGCGGCTCGGCCGGGCATCGGCATCGCCCCCGCGCTGGGTGCGGGGCTCCAGCGGGGCGAGGCGGGGCAGGCGGAGGTAACGCGCTCGGGCTCGTCCGTGTCACTGAAACTTTGAGCCCCCCAGGCCGGTGCGGGGTTCCTCTCCCCGAACTCTGCGCCCCGGCTTTCCCGCATGGAAGCCCTACCCTCCCCCTTGGAGCCTTATCCTCTCCCTTGGAGCCTCATCCTCCCCCTTGGACCCCCGGCCTCCTCTGACAGGCACGGAATCCCAACGGGAGCATCCCGCTCCCCAAACGCTCCGTGTCGGCGCCAGGGAACGGCTTTGGAGCTGTCCCCGCCGCGGTGAGCGAGGATCGGCTCTGCCTGAAACACCAACACGAGGTGGAGTGATGAAAACATCATACGAGAGAATTCACATCCATTAATACCAGAATGCTGACTTATTCTCCTGAGAGCACAGCCCCCACTCAACAACCCCATCAACCCCGCTGTTCCCAGCTCTATCCACGTGCCACGGTTAACCCCGCTTTTCAGAGAGATGACACCAACACGGATTAAAAGTTAACCTTGAGTCATTGTATCCTACAAGGCAACTTTTGAAAAGGTAAGAATAACCCCTCTCACCCCCGAGCCGTAATTAAAAACAAAATTAAAAAAAAAATTGAAACAAAAAAATCAGTGCTATGGAAACAGACCTAAAATTGCTTTGGAGGATTTGGAGTTTTAATTTAGTCCTAGCTGCACACGAAATCTTTTATGGCTTCTACATTCAGAGCCAGGACTCTGCTACAAACCTGGAGAAGAGTGACAGGCACATAACTCATTGTCAGACCCTAAAACACCGTGGTCAGTCCATCATCCCACACTCAGCTTCATTATTCTGCTAAGAGGGTGAAACGATGTGAATGATTTGGGTGACATGAAGCTGGAAATACCTTACA
The DNA here is from genome assembly GCF_003031625.1 of Empidonax traillii. Lineage (NCBI taxonomy): Eukaryota > Metazoa > Chordata > Aves > Passeriformes > Tyrannidae > Empidonax > Empidonax traillii. The sequence continues at coordinate 2,801 of NW_020956211.1, forward strand.
AATTGCTGAAAACCAGCTTTTGGCTGGCACTGAGGGGAAGCTTAGCCCAGCACCTGCAGCTCTGGGGGTTCTTCGGGGGTGTTTTGGCACAAGTTTTGTTTCCAGAGCTGACAACTGGGATGTTTTCTCTAGATCAATAAAGGCACTTTTTATTAAACAAATAAACAAACACCACCTCAGCTTTGCAAAGCAGTTTACCAAAAAGGGAAACCACATGGCCTGAACTGTCAGGAGCAGAAATATTTGTGCAAACAGAAAACTGCCTGCTGCTTATTCTGAAGCAGCCTGGGCTAGAGACCCCATTCCTGTTGTCCTTCATTACCCAGTGCTCCCACTGAAGTCAGGTTGGTGCATTGCACAGAAACAGCAAGATCTATTTTAATTATGAAATAGCTCGGGAAAAGCTGGATTTAAAGACATTTGGCACATGGCTATTCCATATGATCCTAATGCAAAAAAAAAATACTCTTAGGATCTTAAAACAAAGCAAAACAAAAAAAAAATTTGAAGCAGCTCCTTGCTGAAGGACAAGGCAAGTATTTGGCCCCCACTTTCCCCAAGAAAGGAGCAGATCTAAGTCCCCAAAGGAAGCAGGGAGGGAGAGAGGGAGAAAGCCACATCTCTCCTTAGGGTGACAGCCACAGGACAGCTGGCACTGTGAGTGTCTGTGGGCCCAGGGAGGGCAGCGTGGCAGGAGAGAGGAAATAGGCACAAAAAATGCAAGGAAAAAAATATGCTGTGTGGGAAATTCCATGAGAGCGAAAAATTCAGAGTACACATCAACAGCCCCCTGCCCTGTGCCACTGCTCAGCAATCCTCCCAGAGAAGAAATTTTTCCAAATATCCAACCTGAACCTCCCCTGGCACAGCTGGAGGCCGTTTGGTGGTGTCCTGTCCTGACGATGGACACCAACAGGATGAGGCTGAAGGAACCCAGACAAAGTTGTGCTTTGTGGCAGTGAAGTCCTGAGAGCTCTGGAGAATGATTTTCCTTTGAGCTTTGTACCACCCCGAGACTGAATTAAACTTCAATAGCAAATACAAACTACAGTTTGTATTTGCTATTGAAGTTTAATTCAGTCTCGGTGTGCAATTTTGCTACAAGCATGGAAAGGTTCATCAAGACCCCACTCTCTAAATCAGAGTTCAACCAAGGACTAGCTCAGCCTCCACTGGAGGGTCTGGGCTTTTTCTCTTCTTCTTCTTTTTTTTTTTTTTTTTCCTATCAGTTTTTCCATTTTCACTACATTCCCACCAAAAAAAAAAAAAAAAAAGACATGAAACATTGTTACTAAATAGAGAAGAAGAACTAAAGGATATTTCTCAGTATCGGGGAGAGAAGATCAGTTTGCATGTCTAACAGAAAAATTCTATTTTTGCCCATTCCAGTGGAGTTCTATGAACAGCACACACACACTTTTCAAGTGCTAGCCAAAATAATTACTTCTCTCCTTCTGTGGGGGAAAAAAAAAATTCCCTAAATCATGAATATTCAATGGATTGCTTAATGACATAGTAATGCTTTAGCTCAAATCTCTGCTCCTTAAAATACAGTGAA
>NW_020956211.1:5976-12470 GCF_003031625.1 Empidonax traillii
TCTGTGTTACAATAACTCTATTCATATTTCATGAGTTTTTAAGTTCAGGCTGTGAGCGTGGACAGCTCATCACTGACACATCAGGGAAATGCTGGGAAAAAACAAGCAACTTATTGTGCTTTTTGCTTATGAGATTGCTTTATGGTTCCCCCAAGGATATTAAAAAGATCTTTGCATTGGTTATCAATACAGATCTTTCAGGATCAGCATTTATAAAACTTCTAGAATGGCCTCAACTCTTGACTGAGTTCAGAATTGAAGAAACTTGCTCAGAAAAAGCAGAATCAGAGCTTAAGGCTCAACTATTCTTTAGTTTTGCTGCTTTGACTTCAATATTCAGCTTGATGACCAAAATCTGATTCTTAAATCATTTTATAATTAGAGCTGTTTTGAAAAGTTTCAGCTTCTTTCTTGAAAAACAGGGGGGGTAGGGAAAAGAGCAAGTTCATTGAAATTTTGATAAATTATTGGAAAAAAATCAGAAAATCCATTTTAAATATTGACTTTTTGCATGACTAGAAAATAAATTCCCACTTATTTCTTTTTATTAAAGGGGACACTTATACAGCCTATGACATTTCAACCCCTAATCTCGTATTCTCTCAGAACATCTCACCTGAGCCAGGGAATACCATTGTTCCTTCTGGTTACAGGGGCAAACAAAGAGGTACCTGAAGACCTTTGAAAAGATCACAGAATCATGGAACCGTTTGGGTTGGAAGGGACCTTACAGACCATTCAGTCCCACTCCTTGCCATGGGCAGGGACACCTTCCACTGTCCCAGGTTGCTCCAAGCCCCGTCCAACCTGGCCTTGGACACTTCCAGGGCTGGGGCAGCCACAGCTTCTCTGGGCAACCTGTGCCAGGGCCTGCCCACCTGAACAGGGAACAATTCCTTCCCAGTATCCCATCTAACCCTGCTGTCTTTCAGTATGAAGCCATTTCCCCAGGTTTTCAAAGCAGGTTTAAATTCCCAAGGGATCCAGGAAATGACAAAAACTACCTGGCCAAACGAAGAGCCTTTAGGACAAGAGGTCAGTTTGCCACCAGCCTCTTAAGTTCAAAGCTGACCCAGTGGCCCCTTCAGCAGCACTGCAGTGTGTCCATGCCAGTGGGAAGCAGGGAAATGCAGAAAAATCCCAAAGTCAATTTGCAACATATCCCAGTTCCTATTAATGTGGGAATGCCTTAGGGTGGGTATTAGGAGAAAGTTCTTCCCCCAGAGGGTGGTTGGCACTGAACAGGCTCCCCAGGGCAGTGGGCACAGCCCCAAGGCTGCCAGAGCTGCAGGAGGGTTTGGATGATCCTCTGGGGCACAGGGGGGGACTCTTGGGGCTGGGCCTGTGCAGGGCTGAGGGTTGGACTCCAGGATCCTGGTGGATCCATCTCAGCACATTCTCTGATTCTGTGACCATCAGAATTGCAGATCTGATGGTGCACCCAAGACATAGACCAGAAGTCAGTTTGTTTGGATGCTTGGAAACACCTCGCAGGGTTTAATTGTCTCCCTAAAAGCCTGGCCTTGCTTCCTGTAGCAATATCTGCCTCTCCCACAGTGAAGGTGATCCCAGAGATGGAATACCCCCTCTTGGCTGCTCCCTAAGCCTGGCTCTGGGGACTTCCCAGATGCTACAGCTCATGCTCAGGAATAACTTACTATTCCATACCTTCTACCAAGTGTTCAGCTGAGGGCTCAGAGCCTTTTCTGAGCCCATGGGCTCGGGGGGGGTTGCACTGCCCAGCCCCTGCTCCCCCCAGCAGGACAGTGCCAGGCAGGAGGTGGGTTTGGAGTCGTGGAGACTCCACTGAAGGGGCATCTTCAAGACTTGGCTGTGGTGCAGCCACAGATGTCAAACTGATACCTACCTTTATTCCTCATCTATGAGGACTCCCCAAGTATTGGTCTCAAAATAAAAACAGTGTCTTAAAGAAACCAACAACAAGCCAGTGTGCCCAACCATTTGTCTCTTCATGTAATTCTTTTGGAGTATTCAGATCTCTCTTGCACTGGATTTGTGCTTAAACTCTGTTTCAGACACGCCAGGGCAGTGTTTATCCTGCTGTGATTATGGATGGTGGGCTGGCCATCTGGGAATAACACACTGGTTTAATCTTAAAAATTTAAATCTCCCCATAAAGAGGAGCCACAGATTGCAACAACAGCTTAACGAATGCCAGTCTGTGTCTGCATCACACTAATTAAACATCGTTGACTGACATCAATAAATTCTTGTGACAGAACTTAGAAGATGCTTCTCATAAAAATTTCAAGAGGTTTGCATGCCAGCGAAAAAGGAATACTTCAAACAGCTCCTAATCTTTGGAAAATCAAGTAGGTCAAGAAACAGATATATATGTGTTTATACTTGGAGTTAAACAACTGCATTTCCCTCTCAGGTAGCCTTTTGTCCTATTTTGGGAATCTGCATGTTAATTGTACTCCCAGTTCCCAAAACACTCCGAGTGCTTGTCTCAGCAATCCCTCACAGGTGCTGTGTATCCTTGGGCGTGTCAGTGAAAGGTAGAGTAGGGAAAAAAAGCAATAAAACTGAACCCAAAGAGGATTTTTTTCCAGATTTGCTGCTGATTCATTGGCTGTCTCCAGAACTGAGTTTTCAGGGTTGTCACAGAATCATGGAATGGCTTGGATAGGAAAGGATCTTAAACATCACCTCATCCCTGCCATGGGCAGGGACACCTTCCACCAGCCCAGGTTGCTCCAAGCCCCGTCCAGCCTGGCCTTGGACACTTCCAGGGCTGGGGCAGCCACAGCTTCTCTGCCCAACCTGTGCCAGGGCCTGCCCACCCTCTCAGCCAACAATTCCCTCCCAGTATCCCATCTAACCCTGCCCTCTGGCAGTGGGAAGCCCTTCCCCTTGTCCTGTTATTCCCTTGTAAACAGTCCTTTTCCATCCTCATTGTAGCCCCCTCAGGCACTGGGAAGCCACAGTCAGGGCACCCCAGAGCTTCTCTTCTCCAGGCTGAACAATCCCAGTTCCCTCAGCCTTTCCTTACAGGAGATGAGCTCCACCCCTCTGCTCATCCTGTGCATCTTCCCATGGATCAAACATTCAGACACTCACTGGGGGCTGCAGGTTCTGGAGGGCTCCACTCTCCAGGTGAATCCCAACATGCAGAGCCCAACTGGAGCTGGTGTGGAACGGGACATCCAGGGTAGGTCTGGACTCTGGCACACCTTGCACAAACTCCCATTCTCTGCTGCTTCCACCTTCACATTTCTAAGAGGCCCTAAGAAACTTATTGAAACACTCAGCTCAGCACTGGTGCTGAAATAGTCCCCACCATGGGCAGTGGGTGGTTGGTTTGGGAGGTGGGTCCACAAAACTGCCAATCCCAGCCTGGAGGCCCCCAAAAGAAGCTTTTTTCAAGTAGGATCTTCCTTTTTATTACAAATATTCTCAGCTGGGGAGTCATTCACGGCTGGACCGTGTCCCCTCCCTTTGTCTCATGTCCAGGTGAAACTGCAGGAGGAGATTTGGGACAAACCAAGCCCAGATTTGGGCTGGGAGAACAACCAGCCGAGGCTGCTCCGCTCACACCAGTCACTGGATGGCGGAGCTGCAAAGCAAAGCAGGTCACAAGGCTCAGCAAAACCTGCAACTCGCTCCTGAAAATCAAAACTAGTGCCCAAAATAGGCTCCTATTTTCTCCCCCCCGTAAAAGCAGGCCCCAAGCACAGCCCACCCCTGTCCCAGTGACAGACCATTGCAGCCACTGCCAAACACAAACACCTCCACAGGTACCTGCAGCCTGATCGAACAGTCCCGAGCCTCCATCCCTCACAAGTACAAACTACCCGTTTTTCGTGTGAGTTTGAGTAGTTACTGAGTTCCTCTGAAGGGATTGTTCTTGGCTTTGAAGATTGCTGCTTTCATTTCAGAAGAATGGCCTGAAAGGTTTTCCATTTTCTTTCCAACAATAGCATTTGTTGTGGCTGAAGGATATGACATCTTTAAAGAGGCAGAGAGAGAAAATGATGTGCCAGACCCTGCCTCTGAAATACATCCCCTGAGGGAACATGCATTTGCATCTAGGGCTGAAGGTCTCAGGGAGGATTTTTTGCAGGCAAAAAGCTGTGCTGAGTCCATCCAATTCCCCCTCCTCTGGGCTGTCTCATCACAGCATTTGGATGTTTCCCTTTTCCTCCATGCAAAGAGGGGATAAAGCATCATGGGGAGATTCATCCAAGTTGTATCCACAGTTTGCAACGCTGCAAGAAACAGCGGTGTCCTGAGCCCTGAGCCCTGCCCTGGCCTTGCCCTGCAGGAACCACCTGTGGAACAATGGATGTGTTCCCAAGGGGTCCTGCTTTTGCACTGCCCCAAATCATTAAATTTTGGTTGGAAGGGACATAAAAGCTCATCCAGTGCCACCCCCTGCCAAGGGCAGGGACACCTTCCACTAGCCCAGGTTGCTCCAAGCCCTGTCCAACCTGGCCTTGGACACTTGCAGGGATCCAGGGGCAGCCACAGCTTCTCTGGGCAGCCTGTGCCAGGGCCTGCCTACCTGAACAGCCAAGAATTCCATTGCAGTATCCAATTCAACCCTATTCTGTGCCAGCTTAAAGCCATTCCCCCTTGTCCTGTCACTCCAGGCCCTTGTAAACAGTCTCTCTCCGTGTTTCCTGTAGCTCCTTCAGGTGCTGAAAGGCCACAGTTGTGTCACCCCAAAGCCTCTTCTCCAGCTGAACAATCACAGCTCTCCCAGCCTTCCCTCCCAGCAGAGCTGCTCCATCCTCTGACCATCTTGGTTCCTCCTCTGGACTCTCTCCAGCAGCTCCATGTCCTCCCTGGGCTGTTCCCCAGGGCTGGGGCAGCTCTGCAGGGGGGTCTCACCTGAGGGGGCAGAGGGGCAGAATCACCTTCCTCAGTGTCCTGCCCGTGGCACTTTCCATCTCATTCCATGAAAAAATCAGGGAAGGTGAATCCAATGGATGTCATTCCCTCAGTGCTGGAGCTACCAAGGGCTTGCTCGAGGTTTGGCAGCGACTTGGGCTCAAGGAACAGCCCCACCACTCTTGATGCTCGTGATTATTAAGGCCAATGTGCCTCCAGTGAAGAAGTTCTGCAACACTGGGAGGTTTGGTTTGCAGGCTTCTCAGTGACTGTCAGTGATCCCTCCTGCAGTCATTCCTGCAGTCATTCCTCCTGCAGTCATTCATTCCCCCTCGCTCTCTAGCACTTCAAAGGCCAGTGGAACACCAGAGGGACACACTGCAGTGCTTTGTTTCCTTCCCTCCTTAACTGCTTTTTTAGCATTTTAAAACACAATGCACTCATGGAAGGTTGTAAAATTCCTCATAAAGTTTACTGTGCCACAGGATTATAGAATACCTCTTGGAACAATGGATAAACAGCTAATCTTGGATCTGTCACCAGAAAACACTAATATATTTCAAAAAGCTATTAGCCCTTAAACCAAAAGTAACACAGAATCTGATTTGGGACAACAGGCTATAAAGCACTGGAATTGTTTGGCAGCTCTGCATTGAAAGCAGGTGGAAGAAGCTGTAAGAGCCCTGGCATTTATCTTATTCTTCTATTTAAGGCACATTTTACATAGTTTCCAAAACGTGTGCATGAAAACCAACACTAAGTAAGGATACTTGGAAAAAACTGTGGAACAATTGATTTACCACACGTTTGCAGGGAGCTGAACACCATTCGTTATGTTCCACAAGAAGGCAGGGAAAGGCAGTAAATATTACATATAAAAAATAATAAACCATCAAGAGCCTTTACATTTTTTTATGGCATCATATCCGTAAGGAGCTTTAGAGCCATCAGCACTGACCATAACCTCCAGATGAGCAATATCCATTTAGTTGATGGAAACAGGAAAGTACAGCCATTAATCCTAAATGTCCTGATTAGCTCTGAAGGGCTTTGGGACAGGAGTGACAGAGAATGTGCCATCAGGGCTGGGATGGCACAGGATGGTGGGACGGGAGGAAAGAGCATTTGGGGAATGCAAGGGGAGAATATAGTTCGAGATTCTCAAGTATAAAGCCAAAACCTAAATGGATGTGTTCCCAAGGGGTCCTGCTTTTCCACTGCCCCAAATCATTAAATTTTGGTTGGAAGGGACATAAAAGATCATCCAGTGCCACCCCCTGCCAAGGGCAGGGACACCTTCTACTGTCCCAGGTTTCAGACCTGCCTTCTTTCCCTGGTCTTTTTAAGTAGCTGGTCTTCTCTTTTCCTCTTGCCAATGGATCCCAAAATCCCAGGATGGTCAGGCTGGAAGGCACCCCAGTGGGTCACTGGTCAGGCAGGGCCAGCCCAGAGCACAGGGCACAGGATTGTGTCCAGAGGGCTCTGCAATATCCCCAGGGAGGAGACTCCAGCCCCTCCCTGGGCAGCCTGTTCAGAGCTGGGTCACTGCCCAGGGAAGAAGTTCTTCCTCCTGTCCAGCTGGAGCTTCCTGGGCATCAGTTCCTGCCCGTTCCTCTTGTGCCATTGCTGGGCCCCCC
>NW_020956211.1:13096-28936 GCF_003031625.1 Empidonax traillii
GCTGCAGGAGCTCCCTGTGCCTGCTGTGCTGAGGAGCCAGAGCTGGGCCCAGCCCTGCAGATGTGCCTGCCCAGGGCTGGGCAGGTCATGAATGAGTAGGATGCAGGTCACGAAACAAAAAAGAGGAAGAAGGTGAATTTTCTAGAAAAAAAAAGAAAAAAAAAGACATGAAAAGACTGGGCAGATGGGAAAACACTTCAGATGAGGAGCACAGGAGTTACCTCCTCACAGAGTGGAGACACTTTTGTCAAGTCCTTTGAGTGGGGTGATCTTTAAGCTCCTCAAAGACTCCAAGGAATGGAAAACACGAGCAGGGCATGAGGTGAGTTTCTAGTTTGTGACTGTGCTGGAGCTGGAAAGGGCTGGTGAACCCTGGCAGCACAGCCAGGATCATGCACCAGCAGCGATGCCGTTCCAGAGGGTCTCTATTTGTGGCCTGGACAGTGTATTTGCATTTTCTACAGAGCAATTACTGCAGAAAGGCCAATGCTCAGGGGAAAGATATTTTTGGTATTTCTCTGGGAAATAACCTAGTGGATGCAACGCTGATTTTTTTTCCTCTAACACATACTCTCATCTCAGAGCCTTTTAAAGAAGGGATGTATGAGAATAAGGAACCAAAGCATTGCTGCTCTTATGTTCCTGCCTCTGGCCTTCACATATTCACACCTGAGGTTCACCAAGGCCAAGTGCCAGGTCCTGCCCTTGGGGCACAACAGCCCCAGGCCGAGCTCCAGGCTGGGGCAGAGGGGCTGGAAAGATGCCCAAAGGAAAAGGCAGCGACTGAACATGAGCCCAGGTGGGCAAGAGGCCAAGGGCACCTGGTCTGTCCCAGCCATGGTGTGGCAGCAAGACCAGGGGAGGGATTTTCCTCTGTGCTGGCACAGCTGGGGCACCTCCAGCCCTGGGGGCAGTTCTGGGACCCTCAGACAAGAAGGACATTGAGGGGCTGGAGTGTGTGCAGGGAAGGGAAGGGAGCTGGGAAGGGGCTGGAGCAGCAGGAGCAGCTGAGGGAGCTGGGAGGGCTCAGCCTGGAGAAAAGGAGGCTCAGGGGGGACCTTCTGGCTCTGCAATCCCTGACAGGAGGGGGGAGCCGGGGGGGGTCGGGCTCTGCTCCCAGGGAACAGGGACAGGAGGAGAGGGAACGGCCTCCAGCTGTGCCAGGGGAGGGGCAGGGGGGACATCAGGAGGAATTTCTGCCTGGAAAGGGTGGTCAGGCACTGGCAGGGGCTGCCCAGGGAGGTTTGGAGTCCCCACCCCTGGAGATGTCCAAGGAAGGACTGGCCATGGCACTCAATGCTCTGGGGACACAGGGGGGACTCAATGACCTTGGAGGTCTTTTCCAACCTCGGTAATTCCATGACTCACATGAGGCTTTGGCGTTTGCCTTCTGTCAATTAGACACACAGAGAGCACTGAATTCTACAGCTTTGTCAAAACCAGGCTTCAGTAATAAGGGAATTATTCCTTCAGAGTCCTTTCGTTCAACAGAGTGTGAGCAGCACGGAGCTGACTCATTCCACGGGGCTCCCACTAAAAACTTCCAACAGGAAGTGCTTGAGGTACAGAGGAGACAGTTTCGGAAAAAAAGAAAGGTTGTTATGACCCACAGAGGTGATAGGGAATAAGCAGGACCAAAATCCCCAGGTCTGAGAGGCTGGATACATCCCAAGAGCAACTTTCCAAACCGGGAAACATTCCTCCCGTTCCAGAATTCCCACTGCAAAGTCACAAGGTTCAGCAATGCTGCTCAGGGCAAATCACACCAGATAAGTCAGGGCAGCTCACAGAGGGTGTACATGTTACCTTTTGGGGATTCAGGGCTCTGGTGCTCAGGAACAAGACAGCACAAAGGCAGAAGGATCCTGTGACATCATTTTGGCCATCTCCACCCCTGACACTGGACACCCTCCCCTGCACCAGCCGGGCTTGGGGAAAGGCAGATGCTCACAGGGAAAGGCCCCTGGAGAGCGAAGTGCCTGTGGAATAGCTCTGAGCACACACACATGTCCCTGTTTGGGGTAACTGAGCATTTGTCATCTTGGAGAGAAAAATTCTACAGATGGATTTTTTTTTTTTTTCTGCCCGCACAAAATTGCATCGAGTAAAAAAAAACTGAGTAGGTCACTTTGAAACGATAGATATGCATACAAACTTTGAAAAAACAAACCAAGGGAAAAGCTGTTAGCTCAGTTTAGCTCCTAAGCTGCCTGGAGTGGTTCAGTGCAGATGAAGGAGGAATCACGGATGGGATCACCAGAAACTGCTCAATAGGTTCAAGTCAATAGGCTGAGGAGTCACTGAGCACACCAGGTATCACTGCTGGGGATTAGCAGCAAGAGAGGTGCCACATACAAATTATTTTGCAGCCTGACTGGAGCACCTCTCGAGATAATTGAAATTAAGGACTTTGGGTTTTAAGTTTCCCGGTTGGAATCACAGAATCATGGAGCAGCCTGAGGTGGGAGGGACCCACAAGGATCATCAAGTGCAACTCCTGCCCTGCACAGACACCCCAGCAATCCCACCCTGTCTCTGAGAGCGTTGTCCAAACCCTCCTGGAGCTCTGGCAGGTTTGGGGCTGTCACTGCCCTGTTCAGTGCCATGGCCAGCCCTGGGGAGGTCGATGATGCCGCTCCTTTAGGGAAATGTGCCCCATCAGTGAGTGCTGGGAGAACTGGGAGCCCGAGCCCCTGGTTTGGGAATGAAGCTTTTGGCCAGGGTGGGGACAAGTTACTCAGACTGAGCAGTGCAGGGAATAAAACCCCATTCACTGGATTTAATTGTCACATTTGTATCTCGCTTGCAAAGATGCATTTTTTTTCTTTTGTGTGGATAATCTCAGCACCAGCAACCTGAAGGAGTATTAGAGCCTGTTGCCCATTCTTGTGCAAATGGCCAGGGTAATACCTGACTCAAACCCATTCAAGCCCCATATTTTAAATTTCAGTTCAGCAACTCAGTGACTCGAATCACTGGAGTGATCACTATGTATAAGCCTGTGTTTGAGCTGCCTTGCTGTTTATTTAGTTCCATTCTGGCTCAGGAGATCATTTGTGATGAACAGCCACAAGGTCTCAACATTAATTTGCACTTCAATTCTACCAGGGAACAAAATAAATTTTGACATACACATGCAATGAGACAAAAAAGGGTTAATTTTAACTCTCTTAATGCTTAATAAATGGTTATTCAAATCCTGTGAACTCTAATAATTTGATTGTTCTCCTTATAAAAATGACAATTCTCCACCTCATCTTAACTAATTATATTTAAGCTATTCATGGATATAATTTATCAATTATCCAGCAACTAGATTTCATACTAGAACACATTCCCAATGCAAAAGAGCTTTTTGGGAAAATTCTGAATAGGCACATCAAATGGCCAGTCGTGGGAAGCACAGTCTCTGTACCTGGAGGAGGAATGTCCCACACAGAAATCACTGCAGAGAGGGCAAAACATTTCTGTGTCGAGTTGATTGTGCTGCTGCATTCCTGAATCTCTCTTTTTTGATGCAGGGACTCTGGAAAGGATCTGGTTTTCAACTCTGCCTTGGGTGGGATAATGAAGGGGTTTTCAGTGGCATTAGCAAGGAGGAGGTTTACTGGCAAAGCTTTCAGCTTGTGTTGTAGGTGTAGCTTTAATCACTGGGGACTGTGCTGAGCCTGTTGATGTGGTATTTCTCTGGGAAAAAAAAAAAAAGAGCTTTTGCTGCTCCTTTAAAGAGCTGCCAGTGCCTGGAACATCATTAGATATATATATATGTGTGTGTGTAAATGTAAGTATTCTGCTTAGAAAGAACATCTGGGTCATGTTTTCCATACTGATCTCCCTCCCATCTGCATCACCAAGGGCACTTCCAGAGAAGCAGGAGCCTCCTAAGGGATCTCATCTGCTACTGCTGCTTATTCCCCCAAACTGAAGTTTAACCCTCAGCAGTGAATTGGGTTTGACTGGGAGGGGTGGAGGGGGGTGGAGGGGGTGGTTTCTGTGAGAAGCTGCTGGAAGCTTCCCCTGTGTCCCACAAAGCCAAGGCCAGCCAGGATGGAGCTGCTGCTGGCCAGGCTGAGCCCAGCAGGGACTGTGGCAGCACCTCTGGGGTAACTGAGATGAGGAGAGGGGAAAAAGATTCAGTTTTGCTTCTCATTGGCCTACTCTGGTTTGCTGGGTTATAAATGAAACCAGTTCCCCCAAGCTGAGTCTGTTTGCCATGACAGGAGGTGGGGAGGGATCTCTGCCTGCCCTTATCCCACCCCTGAGCCTTTCCCTGTGCTCCCTGTGCCCTGCCCAGCTGAGCAGGGCAGTGACAGCTTTGGTGGGCACCAGGTGCCCAGCCAGGGTCACCCCACCACAGCAGGAATATCTTTTTCATTTCCCCAGCAAGTAAACAAAAGGATCAGTTTACCCAGGGGAGGAGAGTTGAATTTCAAGGGAAGGCAAGAACACCTCAGCAAAGGCAAACAAACAAAAGATCTCATAAGGTGAAAGATTTCATAAAATGAAATCTATTTCATAATAAATGACAGGTCAACACAAGAGAGATTTTCCCATATGTTTCCCATATGGTCTTTAAATGAAAATCTTACTGGGCTCTGCAATTTCTGGTCTAGCTGTGGATAGAGGCATATTCAGAGGGAATACCAAAGGCTCAGGGATGAAACATCACTCACTTCAGTACCAACCATGGCTATAAAACACAGTACTTTTATGGAATGTGAGATATAAGACACCTCTGAACACAGCAGAAGCCATCATCTTCCACCCAGGATCTGGATTTGTGTTATGGACTATTATTTGACATCTTTATTTACACCAGGTAGTGTTTTACCTGGCTTATTTCTATCTCTGGAACAGATCACAAAGTACCTGTTCACATGGAAAGGATCCAAACAGCAAAGTCTGGTCTCTAATTATATTAAACACAACATACCTCTGGTGTATCAGTTATAATTACAAGTGCTTTACAACTGGAAGTTTTAACCCTATTCCAGATCCTGGATCACTATTAAAACAACAACAAGAGGAAAAAAAGTGGCCTGTCCACAAGGAAGATGGTGTTGGTAGAATTTGAAGGGAGGTGATGGAGAATCACAGAATCATGGAATGGGTTGGATTGGAAGGGACATAAAAGTTCATCCAGTTCCACCCCCTGCCATGGGCAGGGACACCTTCCACCAGCCCAGGTTGCTCCAAGCCCCGTCCAACCTGGCCTTGGACACTCCCAGGGATCCAGGGGCAGCCACAGCTTCTCTGGGCAACCTGTGCCAGGGCCTGCCCACCCTCCAATATCCCATCTAAACCTACTCTCTTTCAGTTTGAAGCCATTCCCCCTTGACCTGTCCCTCCAGCCCCTTTTAAACAGTCCCTCTCCATCTTTATCACCTCCTTCAGGTCCTGGAAGGAATCAAACCCGAGAGATTTTATTAATCTCAGCTGTAGATGCTCCACAGCACAAGGCAATTATTTGAATAACCAAATCTCAAAGCATTTTCTAGGTGGGCTTTTCTGTTTGCTTAATTGCCAAGTCCCTTCTTATGGATACATTTTAGAAAGTGATACTCACTGAGAGGCTTCAGGAATCACTGGGCAAAGGAAAATATAAACCTGTAAAAAAAAAAAAAAAAAAGCTACTTTACAGAGAGAACAAATTAGGGTGAAAAATGCTCAGATTGCACGAAATGCTTTCCAGGAAAGTTCAAGTTATACTGTATGTGCTATTTACAGCTTTTAAACATGTGACACAGAGAGAGATGCTTTCTCTTCTCCCCAAGCTGCATTTACAGACGAGCAACCTGAGAGTGAACTATTAAATTGTGGCTGCAAGAGGAGTCTGGGCTTGTGTGGAGGAGCAGGAGGGAACAGCAGGGTCCCTTGCAGGGCACAGACCTGAGGTGTTGAAGCTTTTTGTGCCAGCTGGGCAGAAGGACAAACAGGGCTGGGGACAAACAGCAGCACTGGCAGAGCATGTGCTTAGTGCTGAGCCACTGGATGCAGACAATGGGCTGGATTAGCTTGGCAGCCACCACAGACACGAGTTTCTGCACTGTTGGGTCTGCAGGCACTCAGGAGGGGAAGGCAATAAAGTTCCAAGCCAGCCCTGTGTCACAGTGACAGCAGGGACCTGCTTACCCTGACTGGAGCCCAAAGCAGACGTGGCTGTTGATCCATCCGTGCCCTGGAATCACCGGCAGGTTCCAGCACAGCTTCTCACACCTGCAGTTTTTCACATCTCCACACTGAGATTTTGCATCAGTCCTTGATGATTAATGCAAATTATCTTTTTGTCCCTCAGTTCAGAGAAAAATGAGGTGAACAACAGCAGTGCCACAAACAACCCTTGCTCTGCGTGAGGAGGAAACAGGAACGTTGGGGATGATGTCCCAAAGACCAGGGGGCCAAGGTGACATCTCATGGACCAACAGCCCCACCTCCCACCCGGTTTTAGGGAGGCTGTGGGTGCACTGGGATGTGAAATCCAGGCATGAAATAACTGCAGCCTGTTCCTGGCACCCCCAGTGCTGCACGAGCCTCCTTTTTGGAGTAGAACAAAAGTGTGGAATCGATTTCTCTGAGCCAAACATCTCATGTGACAAATATAAAGCTACAACAAAATATCTGGCAGCTTCACTCTCCTCCAACTCAACAGATGAATTCAAATCATCTGGGACACCCAAGCTAAGAGCTGAAGCACAAGGAGATGATGTGCAGTTACAAAGGCTGGTTTGAGGCTGCAGAGGGCTGGTTATATTCCTATTTCCCCTCTCATGAAGATTGTTTTACTGTGACTCCCCTACTACAGGAAATACAGTGTGAAGTTTACTTTAGGAACACATTTGGGTCTTTCCTGAAAATACCCTGCCAGCAGTACCATTAAATTTTACCACTCTCTTTAGCTGTAGCCCTGTAAAAAATTGAATCATACACATTCCCTTTTGTGACATCTAAGTCTTCAATATCAAAGCAAGTGGCTTTTAGAATATAAAGCAATGTTTCAGACATCACAGCTTGATACAATATTTGGGGTTTTTTCTTTCCATGGCATCTGTGTATTTACAAACTGGCAATGCACCACAGCTCCTAAGGGAGCAAAACTTATTTCCTCAGCTAATCTCCTTACTGAGAGAGCAGTGGAGACCTCAGTAAATATGCAGGGCTATAAAAGCTCTGTCCCTGGGACAGAGCACATCAAACTCTGATGCACAACATTCATTAGACAGAGGTGACTCTGACCACTCCTGCTGGCTCCCACAATAAGGATCAGAGAATTCCAGAATGGTTTGGGTTGGAAGGGACCCTAAAGTCCATCTCATTCCAACCCCTTGCACTGGGCAGGGACACCTTCTACCAGCCCAGGCTGCTCCAAGCCCCGTCCAACCTGGCCTTGGACACTCCCAGGGATCCAGGGGCAGCCACAGCTTCTCTGGGCAACCTGTGCCAGGGCCTGCCCACCCTCCCAGGGAACAATTCCTTCCCAGTATCCCATGTATCCTTGTCCTCTGGCAGTGGGAAGCCATTCCCCCATGTCTGTCACTACATTCCCTTGTAGAAGTCCCTCTCCATCTCCCTTGTAGCTCCTTCAGGTCCTGAAAGGCCACACTTCACCCACAGGTGCAGGCACCTTCTGGGTTCGGTTTTTCTGGGGTAAGTTCACCCCAGAATGGTCCAAGTTCAAGCCTCCACTCAAAGCCCCATCCAGTTGTCCCAAAAGCTGTGGGGTACAGAAGCCTCCTGCTCCTCACCAGCAACATCCTACCCTTGCAGATGCCCTGCCCAGAGAAGCAGGGCTGTGATTTGCAGAGTGCTTTTATCAGGGCCCAGACATCAAACAAGCTCTTCTCAACATCAGCTTTACACTCATCACTGGAATAACCTCTCCAAGTGGAAATTCCTTAATCCCAGCAGAGGCAAGCTCTGAGCAAAGCATGTAAATATAAAACAGGCAGAAAAATCGATTTTCTATACAGGCTAATTAACTCATACAAGGCAATGTATATCAGGCAGCAGCAAATCTGAATTTCAGAAACCTGAGGCTGAAACTCTGCATCCTCTGCTCAGTTCAATCTCTTATTAACATCAAGGGAAATTCAGATAAGTAAGAGATTCAGCAACTGGCTTTTCTTCTGAAGTGCAAAAATCCACAGTTACTGTCTCCAGATGTGATTGTGAGGCTATTCCAAGCAGGAAGCCTGAATTCCTGGGGTATAAACCCCAAGTGGGAATTTAGGGTAGCACTAAGGAATCAGGGTGCTGCATCATTGGCTGTAATCAGCAGCACTGGAGTGTTCTGCAAACACCATTCCCCCTTCCATGTCTGCTGCTGTTCTGTCCTGTGAGATGATCCCTGGGGAATTTACAGGCTGAGCAGAGAACAGCCCTGAATTCAGATCTGTGCTTGGAATGAGCGTCCCTGGAGAGGGGGAAAAAAAAAAAGATACCTAAGGCTGGAAACTGCTGCTGGGAAGGCAGCCCAGCTCCTCTGCTGGGTCTGAGCCAAAGTCACACCAACAGGTCAACACTGGGAGCTGGGAGCTCTGTTTTAGGGGAGACCTCCAGGGTAAGCATCATGTGGCACTCCCAGGGGGCTTCCATGGAGAATGTTATGAGCAGCCAGACACTTTCTACTGACTGAGGTCACATGAAGACCAATAAGTAAAGGTAAAATTGAGACTAGCATGGGAAAATAAAAGTGAAAGGCTGAGAATTGCAGTTCTGGATTCTTCTCAGTCCTTCTCACCTGCTCCTCCTTGCCCTGTGTGTGGCACCATCCTCCAGAACGTGGTGCTGTTACTGATGAATAGTAGCCAACGTGGAGACAGGCATGGCCATGCCAAGCCCTGATGTCCCAGGAGCCCTCTCTTCCCTCAGCAGCTCTGTCCTGACAAAGGGTTTCCCTGAGGAGCAGTGCCAGGCAAGACACCATCATATAGAATCACACATATGATTTATGTATTATCATATAAAGTAAGAAAGGCAGATTTAGTACATTAAATTTATTAAACCCTTCCTTTGTCACACAGTTGTTAAATATTAGTTGCTCTTACAGCTCAACCAACCAGTCTGTCTTTTTGCCCTCCAATTTTTCCCAGGTTTCCCTTGTATCCCTGTGCCTCTGTACCACGTCATTACCCAGGGTGGCCACTTGCTGTTAAACAGATGCTGCTGTTTCCACCTGCAGGAGAACTGACCTCTAGATGTGGGTGTGCTTTGTTTTTAAAGCATTTCTTTCCTTTTGAACGAAAATCACCAAGGAATTTCTTACAGCCCCTTTTCAGAGGATAATAGAACACAAAAACATAAATCAAAGTATGCTTAAACACCTTTTCCAAATGAAGTAAAAACCCATCTATCTTACCAGCAACAGAGAGCTCTTCCTACACACTATGAACACAGCAGATGTTAAAAAGCTGTTTAATCTTCTTTAGAGCACTTTGGGTAAAATGCTGTGGCTTTCAAATATGTACAAAGAGGGTCAGAAAACTCAAATGCCTTGAAACAGTTTTGCTGAGGGGCCAATGGGATCTGAAGTGACCTCTGTAATTTCTCAAGTTCCCAAACTTCATCGTTATCAAGGCCTCTTTCCTTTTTGATGTTTTAACTGGGCACAAGGTGGGTGTTGCCTTCAGTGTCCCCAAACCCTTTAAGCAGTTTTGATTTATTTCCTCGCAAGGTGAGTGTACCTGAGGCTGGAGTTAACGACTGCAGATCCACTGCACTGCAGATTTACCAGAATGGCTTTTCCAGCCCCATCACAGGGATGGTTTTGCAGTTTCTCCTGGATGCTGGAGAAGAAACGCTGCAGCGAGTCAAAGCACACAGGTATTTCAGGAAAGTTACTGTTCTTACAAAGCTTCCTCTTGCTTTACAAAAGGATCTTGAGTCTTTACACTGGAGTGTCCCCATGGACACTGCCAGGGCCTGCACCAAGTCCTCCAGGAGGATCCCTTTTGAAAGCAACCCCTTTCTGCTGCTGCTCCTCGGGGCTCTCACAAACCCCAAAGGAGGGGCCTATAAACTACAGCTGTTGTTTTCACAGGCCTGTCGTCTCTCCCAGCACAATGTAGGGCTTTCAAGATTTATTGCTCTCATCCTGAACAGCACTAGACCATTTTCCATAAGCACATACACGGTTTACTTCTAATGTACAGCACAGATGCATTCTTTGATGCAGTTTAGTGCATCTCTGCCACACCAAAAAAAAAATAGATAAAAATAAAAATCAATGTTACATCCAATTTCAATTCAGTCATCGATCCAAAGAAATGCAAACTTCCTGTATTTATTCCTGCACTTACACTTCAAAACCACCAAGGCTTCTTCTGGGGTGTTTCCGAAAGGGAGGATTTACCCCCCCCCTCTGACCCTCTCTAATATGATATTGTTGCTTCACTTGCAAGAATCAGATCAGAAAAATATTCTGCATAGGAGGTGAAACAAGGTAGTGGAGGGTGACTGGGGTGTAGGAAGAGTTACTGGTAGTGGAGATGCCTCGTGAGCCATCAATGAGAGGCAGGGCTGCATTTCACCACCAGAGTGCCAGACAGTGCTTGGGAGGTGAACACCACCTTTAATTACAGATTTATCAGCCCCCACTGCTGCAGTCTGAAGGCATTATTATTATTATTAGCTCTCACACTTTCTTCAATCAGCCCTTCACTGGCTGCCTCACTCAAGCCAACGAAGCATCAGTGCCCTGCTCTCCCAGAAGTTACAATTCATTATTTTTAGCATTAAAAAGGGGAATCACGTGGTGCACTTGACAGCTTACTCATTTATGTCAGTTTAAATGATTTACTAGAGACAGGCCCAAAAGCTCAGTTTTGTGGAAAAAAAACCAAAACAACACATATTTGTTTCCCTACATCTGCTCAGGAAAGCACTAACATGGGGATTGTTGTTGCTGTCAGCTCCTGGAAGGAATATTTCAGGAGACATGAAAGCAGCTGCCTTTCAGGACCCATCTCCTTATTCAGCTGGCTCCTCCTTGTGATCTGTCAGCACCTCACTAAAATTAATTCCAAAGAGTGCACAGAGATCTATTGCACTAATTGGCAATTAAACAGGGAAATAGGGTAGAGTCTGCCAGACTATTAAATCCAAACCCACTCCAAAGCCAAGGCAGGTTAATAATGGCTCTTATGTCCAAATTTTCTTTATGGTCTCCAGTTTGCAACTTGAACAGGAAAAAACTTCTCCCCACATCTTTACAATCAAAGAAACAATCCAGTCAATCTTTTATCCTTGCTTCTGCCTCAACTTCCAAAATCCAGCAGACAGCGCTGGGATTGCAGGGCAGTGCTCACTAGCTGATGTCACATACCCAAAATAGTTCCCCTCAATCAAGAGAGCACAGAATGCTTTGAGCTGAGAAAGGCAGTCCATGTATAGCAGTGAGGGCTCTCCAGTGAAACCATGGCCAATTGTATCTTTATTTACATTAAAGGGTGCCCCAGTGGTGCTCAGGTGATGCTTACTGGCGCTGCTGGAGCTTTTTGAGCAGCAGAGCCCTTCCCGAGGCCGAGGAGGTAAAGAGGTTATTCCTGTAGTGCTGCACCATCTGCTTTAATGTGGGTTTGTACTGGCACCGAGAGCAGAGTTAAAAGTGTTGAACGTTTCATAAATGTGACCAATGATGGGCTGCAGTGTCCTGAAGTTGGAGTATCCATGACAACTCTCCGCTGTGCCAAGGGACTTTTAGTGAAATCCTGGGAAAGCTACTCAAAGCCTGCTGTTGTAAGATGCAGCAGGATCCTGGGGGGATTTTTCCCTCAGCCCCCAAAGCCTTCACTGCCTCCAGGTGTAATGGGAGACAACACCCACAGCTCTGGGGCTCCTCAGTCTGAGCTGCCCCCAAGAGTAGTTACAGCTTAAAGAAGGTCTACCTACAAAATTGTTCCCTGAAAGAAGCCCAAATAACCCACTTGGATTCAAAAACAAACAAAGAAAGCCAAAAAACCAAACCAACCAACCAAACAAAAAAACCCCACAAACCCCACTTTGATCTGTTTCCATTGTAACTAAAGAGTTCAACCAGCACAGAGCCCCAGGGGACATAAACACTCTGGTTATCCCCTGTCACATCCCACCTAAGCCCACCGATCCACACACCCCCAGTGCCCTTCAGAAACCCTCACTGTTCCAGCAATGGGAACCGAGGGGAGTGGCAGAGCTGCTGGATTGTCCTCATCCTCTCCCTGAAGGGATCCTCTTTATTCTGTCTCCTGATGAGCATTTAGAGGCACATTTGAAAGCACTTCCCTTGCAAACGCTCAGTGACACAACCACAGGCCAGATCACAACTCCACAACTTTGATCCATTAATCCATCACTAATTCTGTTTTCCAGAGTGACCTCACAGCACAAGCCTCTGCCCCAGCCAACTCCAGCTGCTGTTGCTGCTTGTTCCTCTGGAAGAATGAACAGAAGTGGCCTCTTCCCCTCCCATTTCCCAAGAGGGAACATGAAAGTGGAGCACACACAGCCCAATTCTCTTTCTGTGATTAATTGATTTGACCACATACATTATTCATGAGTGTTTCACTTTCTAATTGTAAAATCCAACCCTTCTGGGGGATTGTCAGCTGTCTTGGGGACTGTCTTGCTATTCAAGATTCCCAATTTCCAAGCCTCTAACTCATCACTGAAGTACTAAATCCAGCACATACAAGTGCCAGTGAAACCTTTGGGTGGAACCAAGTACTGACATCCCTAAATGTAGACATTGCTCAGGTGCTCTGAGATTGGGGCAGGGTATTCAGTGCATTAGAATTCCAAGTTTTCAAGGATGTTACTAAAAGGCTCCTGACAGCTGCAGGTGCCACTGGCCCCATCCTCACTGTGTGCCTTGCACACAAGAGGGGACAGTTTGGGGAGTGTCCAGCAGCCAGCACAGCTCCTTCCCTGGGACCAGGGGGTTCATCCTGGAGACATGGCCTGTCATTGTGGTAAAGAATCTGACACAAACCTCACAGATGGGTCAGGCTGGAAGGGACCCCAGTGGGTCACTGGTCCAGCAGGGCCAGCCCAGAGCGCAGGGCACAGGATTGTGTCCAGAGGGCTCTGGAATATCCCCAGGGAGGAGACTCCAGCCCCTCCCTGGGCAGCCTGTTCAGAGCTGGGTCACTGCCCAGGGAAGAAGTTCTTCCTCCTGTCCAGCTGGAGCTTCCTGGGCATCAGTTCCTGCCTGTTCCTCTTGTGCCATTGCTGGGCCCCCCCGAGCAGAGCCTGGCTCCAAATGGGATGGGAGTTCACACCAAGGCTCCTGCAAAGGGCAGGGACTGATCTCCAGATAATTTATTGACTCTGTTATGTTTATTTTGCCAGTGAGGTTATCAGATTTGCAGTCTCCATTGATAGAACAAAACCCAACCCAATCAACCCAAACCCACCCAGAAGTTCCACAGTTGCCTTTATTTGCAGCAGCTTTTGACAACAGAAATGCATTAGAAAATCTGGTTCACAGGTAGACAGTGCAGAAAAAAAACCTGTATTCTTACCAGACCTAATTTAATTAGCAGTTATTTACAGAGCTCTCAATATTTTGGACAAAATACTGTAAAAAATAAATTGATAGACTTTTCACTGCCTAAAAAACAAACTGTAGGTTTGGGAATGTTTGAAAAGTTCTCTCTATTGAGAAAGAAGCTTTTCACACTTCTCAAGTTACAGATTAATAAAAAAGCAAACAAAAATTAATGAAAAACAGAAGCAAAAGTATTTTTAAAAAACATTAATTCCTTCTGTGAAGTTGAAGATTATCTTGGAATACAGTTTTTAACTAATAAGCTCTTAGAGCCCAAATGATACTTTTAAATAAACCTCCTAATTCGAAATTGTTACTACTTCAGGGAATTTTCTAACTGGGATGCAGGTGTTTTTAAACTGAAGTAAAGAGGCAAGGAAAGCGATAGCAGAAATTAATTAATGGAATTAAACAGAGTCAATTGATTGCTTTCATGTTCAAAGTAATGCCAGGTCTGTATTCAACAAATGGGAAGGTAAATCAGAAAATTTCCTTTACGCACACTCCTTAAATCTGTGCCTAATTGATTTAATGCATTTTGCATCTTTATTAGCTTACAGTTAACAACATGTTAATGTAAATAAAAGACATGACTCCAGTAATGGCTTCACTAGAAGTAAAATACAATGGGAGCACTGTAAATGATTCTTTCTTGCTGACAATATCCAATTTATACTAAACACTGGAGACAGTTCCATAGATCTACTGGGATGTGCTCCTGCAGAGGATTTTGGACGACTGGGAATCATTACAATATAAAGACATATCACAGAGACCTGAGTTTCTCCATTTCATCTCGTGTTGAATTGCACTGAATTAACTCCGAGGCAGTGGCTGAAGGAGGGAAGAGCTGAGATGTGGCTGTTCAGGGCTGCCAGGAGACCTTCCCCACCCAGGAGTGGAGAACCCTGACAGATGACAACTGCAGTCCTCCTGGTTTGCGTGTTGAGGTGCTTTGAGTGGCTTTGGAAGGATGTTTTGCACTGAGTGTGCTGAGCAGTCAGGGAGTGTTTGTGAGTCCTGCCCTGAGAGCCCCGAGCACAGGGTCCCTCCTACAACGTGGTCTGGGGACTTCTCACACCCCTCTGACAGCCACAGTACTGTGAGCACTGGGACAGTTCTCACACACACTCACAGCTAACACACAACTCTAAAGCCATTCTCTGTCACAAAAGCACCTTTCTTCAAGCCAAGATGAAATTAGAAGCTGTACTTTTCCCGAAATCTCAGGACTGGCAGGTTCCAGCTGTTCCCTTCCACAGGGTCTAAACTGCTCAACTCTCTGGTTCCCATTTTCACACCCATCTGATGCCTCAACTTCAAACCAGCAGAGCCATGCTGTCAGTGCTGCATCCTGCCAGCAATGTCTGAGTCACTCCTCATCTCCTGCCTCCACACAAAGGGTTGCCTGCTGGAGGTGTCACTCCTCATCTCTCTGGTTCAGTTTTAACACGTGCCACCGGCCAGGTGTCCCTCAGGTGCTGCACACACAGCCTGAAACATCTCACTGTCAGGAACCTGCCCCCTCCTTGCATTTATTTCATAGCTCTCTGTTTCACTTTGCTTCTGTCTTGAGTATTGTTCTTCAAATATTTATAGTGGATTATATTCCATCTCTCCCTCCATCAGTCTCTGCACCTTCTAGTGATTTCCCTTATTAATAAAATCCTTCAAGCTCCTGGTAATTTCCTACCTGCTCTTCTCTGACCATCTTCTCAATTACAATAACTGGAAGTGATCAGAATGTAATTTATTCTGGGTGCACTTCTGTAAATACTTTCCAGAGGAGCACAGCAAAGTGGAGCAAGTTGTGTTCAGGTCTGACCCTCAGACATGCACCTTCCACCAGGCACTGGAAATTTTCACGTGATTTACCACCAGCCACAGGGAAGCTTCTCTGGACAGATGGTGATGGGGGTGGTTGTCTGATGAGTTCAACAACACAACCAGCTTCTGTCTGAAGCCCCATCGCTCCCCTCTGGGTAACAAACACCCAGTGCAGGGTTTGCTTTGGCTGTCAGATGACATCAGTACATGCAGGATCTTCTGGAGACTTCAGGCATCAAGAGGAGAGCAAGAATGAGTCAACAGAAAAGAAGTGAATTATAGGATCACAGGATATCCTGAGTTGGAAGGAATCCACAAGGATCAGAGTCCAGCTCCTGGCTCTGCACAGGCCCAGCCCCAAGAGTCCCCCCCTGTGCCCCAGAGGATCATCCAAACCCTCCTGCAGCTCTGGCAGCCTTGGGGCTGTGCCCACTGCCCTGGGGAGCCTGTTCAGTGCCAACCACCCTCTGGGGGAAGAACCTTTGGCTGAG
>NW_020956211.1:30430-38616 GCF_003031625.1 Empidonax traillii
CAGTAAGGAAAACAAAACCCCAGGCAATTAAGGAAGGGAAAAGCAGAAGCAAACTCAAACTAAGGGAACTTTATGAATGTTTTTATGTTCAAACTAAGGTAAAGCCTAAATTCAGCAAGTTCATAGGCAAATCTAATTTCATATCTGTACATTTCTCTGTTTCACTGTTACCTACACATCTTGCTTCAAGAAATAAATTCCTTTTAAAAAGAGATATTTCTCAGCGTTACTGTAAAAAGAGCTTTCCTCAAGTTTGTAATGTTTCTGGTAGGTGTCTCTTATTCTCAGTAAGATCAGCCACTCTAAGAAGAAGATTAGAGCAGATAAGAGCCCTGGGTACAAGTTCTCAGATGGGCCCAAACCAGGCTGCCCTGCTGTACCCTCAAAGTCAGTGCCAGTGCTTTGGCATTTCACTGCCTAAACCAGTTTTCTGATTTCTCCCCTCTGTTTTCTCCTCAGTGCCCCTGCCCACAGTTTGGTTCTCCTGCACAGTGCACAGGACACGGGAAAAGCATCTTGCTGCACTAGGAAAATATCTCCTCTATGCAGAAGTTCACCAAGTTCTCCTCTTGACCCAGAGATCCTGGAGCCATTTCCACTGCCAGTTCCCATGAGCTGAAATTCTGCATTCTTCTTCGTGGACTTTCTTGAGCTGTTTAAAAAAAAAAAAAAAAAAAAAAAAAAAAAAAAAAAAAAAAAAAAAAAAAAAAAAAAAAAAAAAAAAAAAAAAAAAAAAAAAAAAAAAAAAAAAAAAAAAAAGCAAGCATATCACATGCACCAAAATACTCTCCCTTTCACATACCCATCCCACGACCTCTGGAATGCAGCTCTCTCCAGAACAGATGGGAAGAGCCTGCCAGATTTATTTTACCATATGAATCCATTCAAAATGTTCTTGCTAAATGATGAAGAAAACGCTTGGAAAGTAAAGGTAAGTGAGAGATGGTGGCAAAAAGCAGGAGTGTGAAAAATCACATTCAGCAATGTCCTCAGGGGTTTTGGAAAGCAAATTTGGCAACAAGAGCAACACTGAAAGGACCATCATCACTCAGTAGCTGACTGGAATAAATGCTGGTTTGTGCTACTCTGAGCCAGCTGGGTTTATCCTTGTCAGGAATATCAGGCAGGGTTGGTCCAGGGTGAGTTACAGAGGGGCAATGATTCAAACCAGGGATCTAAGGGGCCCATGCATCTGGGTCATATAGAAAGGGTTGCTCTGCAGATGTGTTGTTAACAGGAGAAATTAGTTTTCCAACAAAACTCCACTGTTGAAACTCCTCTAGTTCTTTCTCCTTAAGTAAATAGGGAGTTCTGCTTTCAGTGCAACAGCAAGTTCTCTCCAGAAGTCCATCTTGTCCCCTCCCTTCAGAAACAAATAGCTCAGCCCTCAGTGTGTTTCTTTCCATCATGATTTCAGTTCCTTCTTTCCAGAGATAGGAGTGTAATTCCTTCCAGTTATTCCACCGAGATCTCCCGACCAGGGTCCTTCTACAGCAGGAACTTGGCCTTGCCCTCCCTGTAATTGCCTTAAAATATTGCCAAGCATAAACCCAGCCTGGAAACCCCATTTTCACTGAACCGACCCCCATGTCCCTGCCCCACCCTCTCCCAGGTTCCTGGTTTGGGTGTCACCTCCAGTTTGACCCTTCAGAAAACCACCCCTTGCAAAGCTTTCTGAGCCATCTCAGAACATCCCCATGGAGACAGAGCAGGGAGGTTCACCTCTGCTCAAGCCACCAGCCATCTCCACTACTGCAATTCCCATTTCCCAGCCTTGCCTAAGGTTCCTGCACCCTTTCACAAAGCTGCTACAAGGTCAGTCCTGTAGACACTTAGCAGGAGTGTCCACTCACTTCTGTGGGAGATTTAACTGAAACAAGCACAGAGAGGAATAAGTTCCAGGAGCAGAGATGATTGTCATACCAACCTTCAACAAACCAACAACCTGGAAATTAGGGTGCAGAAGAAAAGGAAAAGTTCAGCGCAACGTTCCAAATTACAAGCTTTGCCTCCCCAAAGTATTGTGGCATTTTGATCTCAGCTGTTGTTTTGGCTGAACAAGTATTTTATTATTGTTGTGGTTGTTTTGCAATGTTTTCACTATGGGAAAGTGGTTTCTCTTCCAGTTCCTTATGAAAGCCATAAAGTGCCACCCTTCTGTTTACTGCATGAAAATGTTCAGTGTATTTTTTTCAAGTGTGGAAGAAGTAACAGCAAAGCAAGCGGTAACCGAGACACCTCTAAAACAAACACAGACCTACCACAAAGTACCTACAGTCACAGACACCACATCCTCTGCAACATTATTTCCACCTTCACAACACCCACCAGACTTCATTTATTACTGCAGTTTCTTTTCCTCCTGGAAGAACCAGGTTTATCCACAGTGAGTTGCCTAAAGTCAAAGAAACAGAAATAGGAAAAAGAAATATGGCCAGGAGAAGTAAGAGCAGCAGCTTTGAGTATTAAAAGGGCAGGAAATATGAAAGCAGAGAAAAAATTGATAGTGCTGACACTCCTTACCAGATTAAGCATATCTGGTACATCTGACTCTTGTTGTCAACTGGAATAAGAAGATATAAAAGGAAAGCAGATATGACACACGTTTGTGTTATTGCACAGACCCAGGGTGAGGTTTTATCTGTCTCTTGGGTGAAGACAGAAAACCCACTTCTTCAGATTACTGGGAGGATTTGGAGTTGCCTAAATCCACTGATAATATCAGAACCTGTTTGGGGGACTCAGAAATGCCTTACTTACAGGTGAGTAATTGGATCCAGGAGACAAGAGGAGCTAATCAGCCTGCAGTCCTTGAAACATGAGCTCAGGTACTGAAATCACTTGTTTTTTAACTGGTTTCTGACTGTCACATTCTATTGCTTCAAAAACAACCAGCCCACGCTTCAGACACTCAGGAGGACCTACAAGGGTTCTTCTGAGTAAATTTAGGGCCTACAAGAGGAATTCAACTTATAACAATGGATTTAGGAGGCTAAAAAAAAATTAATAAAATAAAGCCACCCTAGATTTTTCCACTCCACAGCCTTGCAAAGCAATAACCCTACTGAGACAATCATTTCCAGGCTGCCTGGCTTTCCCAAGGCACTCAGTACAGCTGCAAGAAAGCAAAAGGCTTGTCACGCAAAACCTGCCTTCCTCACTCTTTGGCCAGTCCAAAATCAATGAGGAAACTGGTGAAAAGCTCCAGAGCTGATGTCCTGCCTCGTATTCCCTGTCATGGCCTGGAGTGAGAACAGCAGGAATGGCACGTGCTGTAAATGCACCAGCTCTCCAATGGTCTGTGATCCCGGGAAGGGGCTGAGGCTCCAGCAACACCAGCTCAGTGCCAAACCCACATTCCAGTCAGGAGTTGCCTCTCCCCAGCCTGGCAAAGCCCCTGGCACCAGCGTTTCCCCAGACTGCCAGCCCACCCCTCCAGTTCAAGCTGTAAGTCAGCTATTTGGTGATGACGGGCTAATGGGGAAAATTAACACCAATTTCTTTTTAAGTGCTTTTAGATTCACAGAGACATAAAAGGTAAGAAATTACTATCACTAGAAGAGATGGATGGTCTTTGAATTGCACTGCTTTTTGCCTCAGTCTGTGTCCTTATAAAACTTCCCATATGCTAAAAGACAGTCTTGGCACTCCTGAGCTCAGAGAAGGCACAGTTGGCCTGCTCAGATTTCTGTGTCTTACCCTCCTCTTTAATTCTCCTTCCAAACTCCTCACTAAAACACTTCCAGCCTTATCTCAGCAAATTTACGTAAGTAACTTCATCCTACATTTAAAATTTTAGCAAATGTTGCATTTTTCCTGTAAAAGAACTGCCATGGAACAGTAGCCTAGAGAGACTTTGATAACCTCAGCTGTTCCAGTAAAGTAGCCACACTCAAGATTCTTACTTGTAGTCACCTCTCAGGAGGTGACTGAAAGATAAACAGGTTATCTTGAGCAATAAGAAAAATGGTAATTAGATATTCTCATTCTCAGGTCTTCCGAGCTTACCTCCTCCCCTTCTTTTGTTGTACCACACCCCAAAAAAATAGCAAACAGGACACATGTGTGCTCCTCTTGGAGACCTGCTTGAAAACTACAAAGTAAATGAAATCAGGAAGCTCCTCCTGCCCACCAAAGGCAGGGAAAGGAGGACACAGCAGGGAACAGAAGCCAGGTTTGTGCAGAGATCACTGGAACGTTCCTGCAGCAGGGGAGGAGAACATTTGGAAAGTCAGTGATACCGAAGGTGTTGGTTGCCATCTGCATCACATGTGTGGCACAGCGAGCTCGAGGAGGGAGGATTTCTGAGGTACATCCAGTGCTTCATCCCCCCCAGTCTTAGTTGGAAAGATCTCTCTTCTTGAGGACATCTAGTACTTTGTGTGAGCTCACCCTTAACATTCCTGGAGCTGGATGAAGAACAAGTGTTTGAGTGTCGGAAGCTGGAAATCCTCTGTGCACACCCACTGCCTCATCGTGCAGACACTGCACCAGGAGCTGGGCAGAGCCTTGTCCCAGCTGCCTCTTCTCAGCACAAACTCTTGCACATTCAGCTGCAGAACCATCTTCAAGGCCTTGAAAGGAGAAACACGGGAAAACAGATTTGTGTTGCCAACTGCCTGTGGCTGCAGCAGCTGTGACCCTGCGTGCTCAGAGAGACCACAGAAACACAGCACCAAAAATGCAGCTGCAAAGGGAGAATCCAATACCCCCATGTGTGTCAAGGAAATGTCCTACTCAGGCACAGTGCTGAAGACTGATTTTTCAACTATTCATTAAATAGTTAATCAGGGAACCACAGGAAAAGCAACTCTTGACACAGCCCTGGCCAGCACTGAGGATGCAGTTCATGCAGACCCCCTGGGTGTTTGAATTCAAGGTCCATTTTGGACTAACAGAAAAGCGAGAGACTCTTCTTGCAATCAAGAACAACTTGAACTAAGCTCAGAAAAAAACCTGCCCCTCAGAAGTGCCAACAGCAAGGTCCTTGCAGATGGCAGAGGGTTACACAAAGTCACTTCACTGAGGCTCCAAGAAGGTGAAGCTGTACCCCAAATACAAAGCACCTCGTAGCACTCCAGCAGGTGACTGTACAAACCACACCAAAATACTGCAGAGGAATAGCCTGCCAAAGCTTTAACATCTGATAATAAATCCTTTCTAACA
Organism: Empidonax traillii; assembly: GCF_003031625.1. Taxonomy (NCBI): domain Eukaryota; kingdom Metazoa; phylum Chordata; class Aves; order Passeriformes; family Tyrannidae; genus Empidonax; species Empidonax traillii. Next base: position 35,597 of record NW_020956211.1, read on the forward strand.
AGTGGCCCAGGTAGTAGCCTGCTGGAGAGTCTGATCAAGGTAGAAAAGGATCTTTCACAGAATATCAGGCCACAATAAAAAAGATTATTTTTTTTGGTCTTTTCAGTTGGAAGGTGTCAGTGCTCAAAGTCTTTTTTCCTCCTCAAGACAGTGGGAGCCAGTGGCCCTGGAAGACCCACCTGAATGTGAAGTGCCAGTGGAAGAGCTTTAGCAAAGGTAGAAAGCAGTGAGTGCCAACTCATGGGCAGAATTCAATCAAGAGTTTAAAATTAATTCAAAGGAAAGAGCTGATTTTCTATCATCTTCTTACTATTTGTTCAATATCTGATTTTGACCCCCTGTTTAATCTTGCAAGGGTGTTTTTAAGCTGACCCTTCTGGTAGGGCATAAATACAACCTCCAAATGACTGTTCTCAAGGCAACACCTCTCTGAAGTGTTTTTCCCTGGGCACTAAGGGAAGCAATGCATGAAATGACAGAGGCACAGGACTTTCTCCAGGTAATTTGCACAGGGCTTCATTATGGAATAGTTACAGCTACCAGGATTGTCAAAGCAGGCTAAAGAAGTCAGGCATGCAAATCCCTCCAAAAAGGTTAATTGGGTATCTGATAACTCCTTTGTGGGCACCTCTGAAAATCTAATGTTCCTTCCAAGTGTTTATGCATTCCAAATCTATCATTTTCTGTAACAAAACTGAAGAGGTTCACAGAGGTGCAGAGCTGGACATGGACACACTGGATTTCTCTCTCTGACTCTCACTGACCCAAATTTTGGCACTTCCTAAAATAGTTTGGGTGAACCATCCACCATAACTCTCCTCTCCCCACTAAGTACAGCCTGGATTTAGTGACCTGGCTGAGAGCAGAGATGTAACTGGAGCTCTGAATGAGTTTGGGTGGAGTTCTCTCATCCATGTCCCTCTCAACACCTTCGATCTCAGCAGAATAATGTGGCCTTAGGAGATTGTCTGTGAGCTCCTCTGCTCCACCTGTGTTCCTGCCCTCTTCAATTGCAGCCAAATCCTGGGCCTGATTCTCTTTGTCAAGTGGTTGTAAAAGCACAAGTAACCATTAAACCAGCAAAAAGTTACGGCTACCACTGCCAATGTAACATAAATTAACTACACTATCTCAGGCTGTATTATAAACAGCTACATACTGTGACACTCAGGCTGTATTAATAAGGAGATATTTAATTATCTTACTCAGAGCTGTGAAGACAAATTCCTGCCTGGAATTAACATTACACCATCTGACTGCAAACAGAGCCTGTCCCTCCCAGCACATCCCCCCAGGGAGGCTGAGAGGGGAGAGCAGAGAGCAACCAATTAACAAGGATCAGGATTGCAGTGCATGGCATCATGGAATAGTTGGGAGGGAAGGGATCTAAAAATCACCCAGTCCCACCCCCTGCCATGGGCAGGGACACCTTCCACCAGCCCAGGTGGCTCCAACCTGGCCTTGGACACTTCCAGGGCTGGGGCAGCCACAGCTTCTCTGGGCAACCTGTGCCAGGGCCTGCCCACCCTCCCAGCCAGGAATTCCTTCCCAATATCCCATCTAACCCTGCCCTCTCAGTTTGATGCCACTGTCCTTGCTCTTTCCCTTCACACCCTTTTTAGGAGTCCCTCTCCAGCTCCCTTAGAGCTCCTCAGGTACTGAAAGGCCAGAATTAGATCCTCCCTGAGCCTTCTCTTCTCCAGGAGTCCCTGATTCCTCAGCCTGTCTCCAGAGCTGCTCCAGCCTCTGATCATCTCCGTGGCCTCCTCTGGGATCCCTCCAACTTGTACACATTCCTTCTTGTTTTGAACTCAACCAATCTCTTCTCAGTTCACATGAACTGGGTACAAGTGAATTTACCCTCTTTTACATTTTGATATTAGTGTGCCCTACAGCCCTGGACATTTGAAGCAGCAAATCTGAATTCTGGGGGCTAGACTTCTCTGATAAAACTTCCCTGAGCTACCTGTAACTTGAACCTAAGTTTTCAAATGATACAGCCGAGAGCAAGAAACGTTCCCCCTGACCTTGTGAACTCGGAGAGTGTCAAGCAGAGCAGAACAGCCACGCTCCCCCTCCACGCACAAGGACTCTGCTCACAATTAGAATTCATTTCCCAGTAAAACACATAAAAGCAACGTTACTTCAATAAATTCCTTTCAGATCTCCAGAAGGTTGGAAGGCAGTCGAAATTCTCATGCTGCAAGCGCACTTGAACTCAGTCCCTTCCATCCCACTCTGATCTATTTGCTTTTTTGCATTTCCCACAGGACAGCTCTATGATTTTCCCTTGATGTCTGCCAGTCCTGAAAGCCCAGAGGAAATTATAAGAATAGCCTCATACAGATGAAAAATGAAGCAATCAATAGGCACTAAAATGGAAAATTGCATACATGTGTATTACATTAACTACACAGAAATACATCTTCCAGGAGACTTTACAGTAATTGTTGCACAAATAAATCACACCCAAAAAAGGCTTATTAATGTTATGGGAAATAACGTTGCTTTTAATGTAATTCTTACTGATGGCTTGCTAATTTATTTTTGAGTAGGCTATAATTAGTAGCCTTTGCAACAGTTTAGGTTAAAAAAAAAGAAAACTCGGGGGCTATGTAGGTCAACACCAACATTGTTTATGATTTTAAGAAGGAAAACAAATCCTAAGGGATTCCAAAGGCTGCTTTCCCAACAATTGCAGACTCCCAGCTATGCAAACCCTTAATTGTGAGAGGAAGGCAGAACTGGAGATGTTAATTAATATTTCAGTGTGGCATTGGGAAAGAGGGCAGAAAACCCAAGGCAGCCTCAATGTTTACTGAAGGCGTTTTGAGCACTTCTAAATTCAGTGTTTTTCTGCTGTGTTAACACCAGCCCCAGAAGTGACAAATAACGCAGCACAAGACAGAGGTTGTGGCTCTCCCTGTTATTTGGCCACAGACAGATCCATAAACCTGGCCCTTGATCCTGATTCCACAGCCTCAGTTTAGGGAAGGGAAAGCTGCTGTTGATCCACGAAG
>NW_020956211.1:38908-40468 GCF_003031625.1 Empidonax traillii
AAATTCAGTGTTTTTCTGCTGTGTTAACACCAGCCCCAGAAGTGACAAATAACGCAGCACAAGACAGAGGTTGTGGCTCTCCCTGTTATTTGGCCACAGACAGATCCATAAACCTGGCCCTTGATCCTGATTCCACAGCCTCAGTTTAGGGAAGGGAAAGCTGCTGTTGATCCACGAAGCCAAGGAGCCTCTGTTCCCTCATCAGCAAACGAGCAGACACGTCCTGCTTTTCCCACCCACGGCCTCAGAACAGGAGCTGCACCTCAGGATGATTCTCAAGGAGAGGCAAATTAACACAACAGGCTTTATGAGCAACAGATGCAGCTGCCTTCAGTCAAAACCACAACTGCCTGATTGGTACTTCTGAGCAGAGCCCAAAGTGACAGTCTGAGGCATTGCAGCAAATGTGCTCCTGCTCTTCACTAATGAAGGAATAGATTTTTAAGTTTCTATACAGGTATATTATGCTAATGGCAGATAGAAATGTATCATTATGACTAATATTACACTCTATTCACTTGATATGTCCTCAAACAGGATATAATAATCTCTCAAGCTTCCCCTCATCTATATATCCTCTTAAGAAGGAGATTAATTTTCATGCTCATTCCTAAGCAAGTCACAGAGTCTGTGTTACCCAAATCCAGCCAAAGAACAGCTCGTTTTTAACCCAGGAAGCATCCTCTCCAGAGGCCAAGGAATCCCTTGTAGACAAGAAAAACCACGTTTAACTGCCTTAGCTATGCCTCCTAAAATACTTCTTCTTCCAGACTCCAGAATATGAATATGATGTGTTATAGTTATTATATATTAGTTACTATATGCACTGTGGATACAGGTCATTGATGTTTCTCCCTGGGGACTAAGAAGGAAGCAAAAGAAAGTGATGCAAAGTTCTTGCTCTTCAATAGCACATAAACAGCAGTAAAATCATGGAATATTCTGAGCTGGAAGGGACCCCCAAGGACTGAGTCCTACTCCTGGTGCCCCAACAATTCACCCTGTCCCTGAGAGCGTTGCCCAAACCCCATTCCCTGGGGGCTGTCCCTGCTCACAGAGGGCAGAGGTGGAGTCTGCCCCTCGGGATGAAGCTGCAGACTGTGAATGGGCTCTGCTGTGTCTCTGCACACCACTGACACATTTCAGTAAATTACTGAAGACCTCGGGGATCATCACGCTTACTCTGCCCCCCCTCACAGCCTGACATAACTGTAGGTATCACACTACAGAATATGGTGCTTTTTAGCACACATTTGTCCTCCTCTCTCTGCCCACCTGTGTATGAGGATCTGGGTTCATGAGAAGCTCTAACACAAAGCACAGGGAGCCCTCTGACATTGCTCATCACAGTCTACAACTGCCTGGGCAGGAGCAGAGGAGGGGCAGGACTGAGCTCTGCTCTGGGGGGAGCAGGGACAGCCCCCAGGGAATGGCTGGAGCTGTGTCAGGGCAGGCTCAGGGTGGATCTCAGCCAAAGGTTCTTCCCCCAGAGGGTGGTTGGCACTGAACAGGCTCCCCAGGGCAGTGGGCACAGCCCCAAGGCTGCCAGAGCTGCAGGAG